>NW_007726579.1:505626-508100 GCF_000696425.1 Galeopterus variegatus
ACGGGAGCGCCTCCGCGCTTCCCAAGCGGCACACTATCCAGTGCGCCACCGGGCCGGCCCAGATTGGTCTTTTTTTTAAAAAGTAGATGTCAGATGCACTTTTGCTTAAGTAAAATATTTGAGACTGTATAAGATTTAATATTAGATTGTATAGAACTATTGAATGGGGTGGGATAAGTTTTCTCCCTATCTCACTTCCCCGTCATTAAAGTATTATTTTACTAATCCTTCTACTTACAAGATATATGGCCTACCAAAAAATTTTAAATGTTTATATTTTTCTAAAATTCATTCTTTGTGTGAAAGCATGCTTTTATTTTTATGATTCAAGGTCAAAAAGGAAATTCAGGGGCCGGCCTGGTGGCGCACTGGAGAGTGCGCCGGCGCTCCCGCCGAGGGTTCGGATCCCATGTGGAGACCGGTTCCCACTCACTGGCTGAGCGCGGTGCGGGCGCAACACCGAGGGTTGCGATCCCGTTGCCGGTCCCCGGTACGGGCGCAACACCGAGGGTTGCGATCCCATTACGGGTCAGTAAAAAAAAAAAAAAAAAGACCCAAAAAAAAGGAAATTCAGTATTATTTACGTAATATTTAAAATAATCACTGTTCATGTAAGTGCACTTTCTGGTAAGGTTAGTGTTAACAACTAAGTTTAATGTCCATTTTCCAATTTTGTCATTTGTATAATAATATTGGCAATTTTGAGGTTGCGATAGGTTACTGGATCAAGTCTAGAATCTTCTATTTTATATAATTGTCATGTCTCTATTCTTTTTTAACCTGGAACAGTTTCCAGCCTTTTTTGTTCTTTCATGGTATTGATATTTTTACAGGATATGAGCCATTTATTTTATAGAATATTCTACAAGGTGCTTTTAAGTGTGAGGGCAGTACCATTAATTTTGCTTGACACATTACATTCAAGAGATGGTTTACTAACATTGCAAACAGATGTGTACAAAAACAGAAGCCTAATGTAATAGGCTCTTTTGAGAGCTGTTCTAAAATAATGCACATTTCTATTATACGTTTTAACGTGATTGGTGAGCAAGAAAAGAACATACAGAAACATACAGTGCTTCAAAGATTGGTCTGCCACTAACCTTTAACTATCAAATGTGGTGTCTTACCCTACCACACCCCCTTTTTGCCCTTCTTTTCTGGTTCCATCCAAGTACAAGTTTTAAGATAGTGCATAATCTTCAAACTTTTCTTTTTAATGATTGTTAAGGATATGAATACCAGAGTCTGCTACTCAGTTTAATAAAATTTTCAGGTTCTCATATCAGAGAACTCACTATATAGCATGTCTGCTAAGTCTGTTTTGTTTTGACTGATGTTTAAAAATTGGCCTAAACATTTTAAATGAAAATAATGTGCTGGCCATAAGGATCAACAATATTTGTACATATAATTGATCTTCACTTTTAACTCTGAACATCTTTGCATCGGAGGCAAAATGGGAAAATTGTCACTTGCAAAATTATTACTAGAACACAGGGAGCACAGAAATTCTGTGGGGGAAAGGACAACCTTTTTTCATTACTGACTTCTAACAATTCTGTAACTGAGACACCAATCCTATTCTCCAGAGATAGGCACTGAATTATATTTAGTGATTTAGTCATTAAATAATTCTCTAACAATCTCTTTACTTGTAGTATAATAATGGTTATGCCATTATTTAACCAATTTGTTATTTTTAGATTGTTACCTTAATTTGCAAATTTTAAGGTAATTAAATGCTCTTAGGAACATTTATGTATCTAGGGCTTTATACCAATTTTGTATAAATCGTTAGGGTAAATTTCAAATACTTTATTTTTTGTGAATTCACTGTTCTAGCAGGAGTTTTTAATGACTTGATAGTAGTCTTCCTACTATAACCTTTTCATATCTTGGCCTCTTTTTGTAGTCCTGAAAATGGGTGGAGAGGAAATTTTAGAAGCCTGTTATATGTAGATGAATGGAGACCTTTCTTTTAAGTTTTTGATGTGATGGCTTTACAGCAGCGAAATGTATTCTTATTTAGGTTAAATTAATTGGATTTATCAAAGGTAACAGCTTGGTTCCAGTTACTTAAAACAGATTAGTAAGTTTTACACTTAAGTAATTGTTATTTTTATGTTAACTAAAATAAAGACATCTGTTAGTGTTCTTCCTTAGGTTTTGCAGTTTGGATTAATGTGAAATCAGTAACATAACTCTGTTGGCCAAGTATAGGTGACAAACTAGCAATTTTTAAAATAAAAATTTTTGGACTTTTCTTCTAAGAACTTAATTTGATATGCTAAGTCAGTAATTAAGAAAGTTGGTATGAAAAACATTGCAGAAAAAATTATAAAATAGTAAATTTGAAGCCACACTTCAAAGCAGGTAGCTGAAACAAGTAAGTGAAATATATATTTGCATTAGGATATTTTGTCTCTAGTATCATTCTTTTTTTTTTTTCTTTTTCTTTTTTTTTTTTTTTT
>NW_007726579.1:508347-517355 GCF_000696425.1 Galeopterus variegatus
CCGCACTTCCCAAGCGGCGCACTATCCAGTGCACCACCGGGCCGGCCCCTCTAGTATCATTCTTAAAGAGGATGATAAAAAATCTCATAAAGAAAGTAGTTAGTTTCATGAGAGATTTCATGGGTAGATAGGGAAATCTTCAGATAAAGGATGTGTTTATTTTATCTCTGAACCAATTTTGACTTCCACTTTTCATAGCAATGTTATTCTGAAAGCTGCATTTGTTGGCCAGGATCGTTTTTTGTCTAGCCACAGTCTCAGTTTCCTTTAGTTTAGTAAGCCTACAGTTGCTCCACGGGCCACTAGGTGGAGATACTGTTTCGTTGTTAGAAATATTTGGTACCATTATTTGAATGTTAACAGGTAGAATGTTATTTTAGAGACCCTCACCCTCCCCTCTTCTCACTTCCATTTTGGAAAATGGTGCATACCTTTTTGCAGAAAATAGCACCCTGGGTCTCAGGGAACATTAAATTACTTGCCATTGACTTATCAGGGTATGCTAAAAATCCTTAATCAAAGTGTCACAAAATCTTTTCCTTTTTAATGCTCATTTCATAGTATGGAGATGAATATCCTTTCTGAGTAGAAAGGAGAATTAGTTATAAGGAACTAACAGATGAGAAAAATGAAATCAAGAGAAATGTATTCAGTTGGCCAAGTTAATTGTTTAGTGATAACATGGTGATTATTAAACTCACTTATTTTCAAATTTAAAAGCAACATATAAGTGACTTTTGTCAGTATGAAAAAGAAATGAATAAGTGTGATATGTTAGAGGAAGGTAGAAATTAGAGAACAAGCACAGGACTTTTTTATTGGGAAAATTATGAAGTATTTACTAATTTGACTCTCTGTCTTAACTAAATGATGCTCTATACTAGTACTATTAAAATTTTTGGGCCAGCCTATGGCTCACTTGGAAGAGTGTGGTGCTGATAACACCAAGGCCATAGGTTCAGATCCCTATATAGGGATGGACGGTTAGCTCACTTGGGAGAGCATGGTGCTGACAACACCAAGTCAAGGGTTAAGATCCCCTTACTGGTCATCTTTTTAAAATAAATAAATAAAATAAATAAATAAAAATAAAATTTTCTCATTTTCCTAATATTGGTTTGGCAGTTCCACAACCAGCTATAGTGTGACAAAACCCATTATTGCAAGCTTTGATCTGATTTTCCTCACACTGGATTTTGTGTGTCTAAAGCTCTTAATCATATCTTACCTTTGGATATATTCCTCAAGAATTAGTATTGGGCCGGCCCCATGGCTCACTCGGGAGAGTGTGGTGCTGGTAGCGCCGAGGCCACGCATTCGGATCCTATATAGGGATGGCCGGTGCGCTCACTGGCTGAGTGTGGTACAGACAACACCATGCCGAGGGTTGCAATCCCCTTACCGGTCCAAAAAAAAAAAAAGAATTAGTATTTAAGTTTAGTTTCATGAGTGTACTGTTTGAGAAATTAATTTTGTTGTTATGGCAGATCTTAATTTAAATATGATATTTTTTAAATCCAAAAACTATTAATAGTTACTTCAAGGTGAATGTGCCATTGGAAGCCTAGCAATCTTGCTAAATCACAGGGCACCAAATTTGAGAGGGATTATTCTTTGAGAGCTCAGAAATTGTATTAGTGCTGTAACATGAAAAGATAAGATTTGATACCAATAGAAAATACATAATTTTATCATTTATGAAAATAATTATTTTTCTTATTTTGTTGGTACACGTTGCCTGAGAAACAAATAATTAAAAATTATTGAGCTGTCATAGCACACAGTACTTAACTGCATATCCTTAGTTTTCTTGGTTAAAAGTTCATTCAAAACATTAAAAAAGATTTTTTTATTGACACTAATTGTATATATTTATGTGGTACTGTGTGGTATTTTGATACATGTATACAATGTGTAATGATCAAATCAAGTTAATTAACATATCCATCACCTCAAACATTTATCATTTCTTTGACATTTGAAATTTTTGAATTGTATTGTAATATGTCATTTCTTTGCACTGTTTTAATAGTCTGTCATAAATGGGTAGAAATTTTATAAGATAATTTTATTGTAGCATGTCACTTGGTTTTTATCCCAAATTGTGTTAATGATATGGCTTTAGATTTCTTGAGAATTATCTGAGTGGTACAAATAAAATTTGAAACACTTACCTGTATTCAATGTATTTATTTCCATGTATGGTTTGCTCGCAAAATACCGTCAGTGCCTGTATGCCATCTTGGTGAAAGAGTATAGAGTGCCAATATTTTGAGCATGTTAATGGCCACTCAGGGTGTCTGGAACATAGGTGCTCATCAACAAATGTTAGTTTCTTTTATTTAGAATTTTTATATTTGTCAAGGGCATCCAATGTGGAAATATTTTTGGTGTGGAATACATCACTCTATCTGTTAACTAATTATGACTGGTAAGTTTTATAGGGGAAGGAGAAGTTGCTTAAATTAAAATTTAGATGGGTCTTTAATTGCTTTGATTTGTACAGATTTGTAAGGATAAAGTATTACTTAACATTTTAAACACTTTAGGGATACCTTCCTTGATTACCCAAAGTGGAGTGGTCCTTCCTGTCATACTAGTTGACAGCGTGCCTAATGCTTATATTGTTACCTGTTAGGTTGTAGTTCAAATACAGTATAAACTTTCCTAGTCAAATTCCACCTCACCAGCATAGAGAGTTCTGACAGATTAACAGTAACTCTCCATTTCTTCCATGAAACAGCAGCTGCCCCATTAGAAGTTAGTTGTGTTTGTTTCCAAATTTATTTATGCAAGTTGTATTGCCATTACATAATTAAGTATTGCACAAACTTGATGTTTCCATGGTAAATCGGTGGAATTCTTAAAAAAAAAAAAGACCTCATAAAAAAAGGAGTGGCAAAAACAATCATTAAGTTAGGTTTACATGAGAAACTAAAAGGTTACATCTATCTTTAGTAGAATACCCTTCCAGCTGGGTAGAGCAAGTTGGCCCTACCTTGTGTAAAAACATTCATATTTTGATCCTCTGTCAGAACTCTTTGACCCTTTGGTTTGTTGTATATAATCCCTTTGGACTGGAAGCCGACTTAACTGCCAGCTGAAGCCAAAGTTCAGCATTTCTAGGATTGATGTGAATCCCTGAGACAGACTTTTGGCTAAAGCTTAGTTGAGGAATGTAAATTCAGTAATGGAAAAATTGAAGGGGAGATGAAAAATTGTATATAAATTTTTTGATACAAAAATCATTTGTATTGAAATATTTATATGCAGCTACTCAGTGCTTCTCTTTTAGCATCTATATATGATGGAATTATTGCTAATTACAATTTAATATTCTGCAGTAAAACAATCCTGAGTCTTTATTAATGAACAAATATTCTTGATGACATGAGCTCACTTATGATAATGTTCCAGTAATCTCATTTGCAAGGATCTTAATTACAGAGCAATGTTTGGGGTGTTAAATGTACAGTATCAAAGAATAGTGTGGTTTATTTACTAACTTGCACTTAGGTGAGTACTTAGGATTATTCTAGGTGAAAAAGTTCTGTCTCTATTACTTTACTGTGCCTTTTGTTTATTTCAAGCTTTTTTTTTAACTGTATTTTGTTCAAGTATAATTTCTATAACTTGATCTGCTAGAGGAAAACGCAGCTTAGGGCTAGGGAAGGATTATAGGTATAATTACTAGGTCAGCACTAAAAATTGAACTATCGTTTGAATAAATTAGTTTGCCAGGCAAAATATATTTGTTATATGATTGTCTTTTAAGTGCACATGTAAACCAACTTACTTGTAGGGACATTGATTGCAAATAATTTGAATTGTTTTAGTATTTGATTATTTAAAGGACTATAATTTACAGAGAAATAATATAAGGCTCTATGATTACATTTTTTTAAACTCCATGTTAGATTTTGCCATTTACATGCTATATTCTATATTTAGTACCTGTTAATATATTTAAATTTTTCCCCATATATGTCTATGTAGGCTGTTATTTAATGCGAAGTACAATTTATCTCTGATATATAAAATAGTGATTTATATGTAAGCATGGGACTTCTTTTTTGTTTTTCTGCACACATTTATTTATTTATTTTTTTAATTTTATTTTGTCGATATACATTGTGGTTGATTATTGTTGCCCCTTACCAAAACCTCCCTCCCTCCTCCCTTTCCTCCCTCCCACCCAACAATGTCCTTTCTGTTTGATTGTCATATCAACTTCAAGTAATTGTAGTTGTTATATCTTCTTCCCACACCCCCACCCCCGGTTTGTGTGTGTGTGTGTGTGTGTGAATTTATTTATTAATTTTTAGCTCCCACCAATAAGTGAGAACATGTGGTATTTCTCTTTCTGTGCCTGACTCGTTTCACTTAATATAATTCTCTCAAGGTCCATCCATGTTGTTGCAAAATGGCAGTATTTCATTCATTTTTAGCCATCCTAACTGGGGTGAGATGGTATCTCAGTGTAGTTTTGATTTGCATTTCCCGGATGCTGAGTGATGTTGAGCATTTTTTCATATGTTTGTTGGCCATTTGTATATCTTCCTTAGAGAAATGCCTACTTAGCTCTTTTGCCCATTTTTTAATTGGGTTGCTTGTTTTTTTCTTGTCAAGTTGTTTGAGTTCCTTGTATATTCTGGATATTAATCCTTTGTCGGATGTATATTTTGCAAATATTTTCTCCCACTCTGTTGGTTGTCTTTTAACTCTGTTAAGTTGTTTGAGTTCCTTGTATATTCTGGATATTAATCCTTTGTCGGATGTATATTTTGCAAATATTTTCTCCCACTCTGTTGGTTGTCTTTTAACTCTGTTAAGTTGTTTGAGTTCCTTGTATATTCTGGATATTAATCCTTTGTCGGATGTATATTTTGCAAATATTTTCTCCCACTCTGTTGGTTGTCTTTTAACTCTGTTAAGTTGTTTGAGTTCCTTGTATATTCTGGATATTAATCCTTTGTCGGATGTATATTTTGCAAATATTTTCTCCCACTCTGTTGGTTGTCTTTTAACTCTGTTAATTGTTTCTTTTGCTGTGCAGAAGCTTTTTAGTTTGATATAATCCCATTTGTTTATTTTTCCTTTGGTTGCCCGTTCTGCACACACTTAATGTACACAATTTGATAAGTTTAGAGCATAGGCCTCTCTGTTTTTTAATTTTTTTAATTTTGATTTTTTTCATTGTGCATGTTTATTGGATACAGTTTGTTTCAATACATGCATGTACTGTACAATGATCTAATCAGAATAGTTAGGATATCTGTCATCTAAACATTTATCAATTTTTGGTGGTTATAACATTCAAGGTCCTCTTTTCTGGCTATCTGAAATATCAATACAGTATTACTAGCTATTGTCACCCTAGGGCACCAGAACTGTTCTTACTGTCTAACTGTAACTTTGTACCAGTCTACCAGTCTTTTCCTGGCAACCTCCCCCTGCCCCTTCCCTGACTCTGGTAACCACTATTCTACTGTCTATTTCTCTTTCAAAATTTATTTTTCTTAATTGCTCCATGATAATTGTATTATGGAGTACAGTATGATATTTGAGTACATTCATACTTTGTGCAGTGATCATATCAGGGTGCCTAGTATATCCATCGCTTCAAACATTTGTCATTTGGGGGCCGGCCTGGTGGCGCACTGGATAGTGCACCGCTTGGGAAGCACGGCGGCGCTCCCGCCGAGGGTTCGGATCCCACATACAGACCGGCTCCCGCTCACTGGCTGAGCGAGGCGCGGGAGCAACACCGAGGGTTGCAATCCCGTTGTCGGTCCCCGGTCCGGTACGGGGGCAACACTGAGGGTTGCGATCCGTTGCCGGACACGGAAAAAGACAAAAGCAAAAAAAAAAAAAAAAAAACATTTGTCATTTGGCTCCTCTTTAATGCAAACCTGTTTGAGGGTTAGGCAAAGTGGGAATTTTAAATAATTTTTTCCTTTGAAGATTAGGTGACCCTTGTGTCCTTAGTTTTAGAATATTAAATCTATTATTGAAATTAGTTCTATTTTGCCAATATTTTGAAAAAATATTAAAATCATAGTTGAATTTATCTCTCGTTGATAAAATACTTATTTCCCCAGATTAAACACCATCATATATTTTAGTGTTAAATATAGCAATGGAGTTAACTAAATGTCAGAGTTTTACAATTTTTTAATTAATAGAAGTTTTCTATACCCTGCATTTCATCAGGATAGTATTGTCAGATGTGCTGCCTTAGTCCTCAATAGTGAGAAAGGAACATTTTCTCTCCATTGAGAGCTTCTGTTTACACTCAGAGAAAAAGAAGTGAACAAAATCTGGACAAGGTTCATATTGAAGAGTGGCAAATGTTTTCAGAATTTCCCAAAGGGATGGATCTTGTCTATTAGTAATCTGTAGTAAATTTCACTGTGACTATTTGGTAGAAATTGATAGCCTCTGCCACTAATAAGCCAAACTGTAAATATGTTCCATTTTTGTATTAGAATTATTTTTAGCTTTTTTATATATTCTGAATCATATTTCACAAAAAATGCTAATATTTATGGTTATTTCTCATGAATTTCTCTTAAGAACCTTTACAGTGTTCTGTTTCTTTTCAGCCATTTGAAGATACTTTTCCTTTTTGAAATGTTACAAATGCACAAAGTGAGGGCCGGCCCGTGGCTCACTCGGGAGAGTGCGGTGCTGATAACACCAAGGCCCCAGGTTCGGATCCCATATAGGGATGGCCGGTTAGCTCGCTGGCTGAGCGTGGTGCTAACAACACCAAGTCAAGGGTTAAGATCCCCTTACCGGTCATCTTTAAAATAAATAAATAAATAAATAAAATTTAAAAAAAAAAGTACAAAGTGAGAATTTTATTCCTCTACCTAGTATTCGGACTAGTTGCTACTTTAAAGAAGAGAAAATTTCCTTTATTGATGTAATTACAGTAATGTTGCACGCCTGCGTCTGTCGCTGTTGATGATAATTCCAAGGTATTCTTCAAGCCTTGCTTACTTCAGCAGCCAGGGCCATCTGAGTATTGAAAGGATAGTGACTTTACTTGCATAATAGTACACTGCAACACTGATTAAACAAACATTCAGTTGCCACTTGCTAAGTAAAGAAGGAGCTGCAAGCCAGACAACTGCAAGTTGCAAGCCACACAGACATGGCATTGTGTAACAATGTGTCAAGTCTTTGCTGTCTTTGTCAGGCAGGCACATTTAATCCTGTAATAATAATGAAGCATGCCTTGTGAAAAAGAACTAAATTTAAAGATACCTAAGGGTTTTCTGATGAAGTGCTTCATGACAAAAATAGGGTTAAGGAATTCAAGATTGAAATAGCTGGTATGTTGTTTTGTACTGTAAGAGGCAGGTTTTCATGAAGGGTTCATTACATTTTTCCCCTGTACTCACTGACCACCCACACATGTCAATTTAAAAGTGTGTATCTGGAAAATGGTATAAATTAGCTGTCTGTTAGTTTTCAGAATTCCCCTCTTTGGTGGTACTCAAATCTTTTTTTAAGAAACGCTAATAATCTAAAATCAGATGTGAATATTTTATTGAATTTGACATAGAGGTGAGCACACTTGTTTATGTAACTGTCAAGAAAAATGCAGAAATATGCAAACTTGATACTTTAAGATGCAGAAAGCTTGTGTTTTAAGATATTTTAAGAAATGGTACAGTAATGAAACTTATTTAAAGTTCTTTGTAAAACAAACACAATTTTATTTCTCACACTGTTTGGACTACGTATTCCCAATCTCACTGGCCAATGCTTACTACTCTGTTTTCATGGCTTTGCCTCCATCTTCACCGATATGAAGAGAATATCTTCTTCTATTTCCATAATATAAGATTCCTAGTTGGCTCTTCCCACTGCCAACTCAGTAGAATAAGATAAATACCAGTAGAGTAAAAGGAAATACCATGCATTATTTATTTTAGAAGAACTGTCTTATTTTCTCTTTGACTCTACCTACATGTGAGTAGAATGTAACCATATGTTATGATTTTCTTACTATAAACCTCATGCTTTATAAATTGACTTGAGAGTGCTATACTTTCTATGAAATAGTTTAATGTAATTTTATTTTATTCCTTTTAAATTTTTCAGTCATAAATTTCATTCTAGTTTTCTTTTGGATTCAAAGGTTTTTAAAAATATCTGGGATTATTTTTTGTGCTTATATGAAGAAATAATACTTTAATCAGAGATATATAAAAATTTAAATTTAAATTTAATACACTTTTATGTTTATAGAAAATTGAGCAGATAGCAGAGTTCCCATATACCACCACTCACAATTTCCAGTATTCACATCTTGCGTTAGTATGGTACATATGTTACAATTGATTAACTAATGGTGATGTGTTATTTTTAACTAATGTTCATAGTTTAAATTGGGATTCACTTTTTGTGTTGTACAGTTCTGTGGGTTTTGACAAATGGACAACGTTATATTTTTCACCATTACTGGATAACACAGAATAGTTTTCACTGCCCTAAGAAATTCTGTTTGTCCCTCCAAAACCTCTGGCAGCCACTGAACTAATCTTTACTATTTCCATAGTTGTGCCTTTTCCAGAATGTTATATGGTTGAAATCATAACCTTTTTGGATTGGCTTTGGTGCTACTGTGGCTTGATAGCTCTTTTTTTTAACTACCGTACAATATTTCCTTGTATACAACAGTTTTATTCATTCATTCATTCATTTATTATTCATTCATTTTTTTTAACTTCTCAATATATATTGTAGTTGATTTTCATGTCCCTTTACCCGTTCCAATTTCCCCCCTCCCTCTATGTGCTTCCCCCAGCTACATCAAATCTGTTCACTTGTCTTAACAAGTTCAAGGAATTGTTGTGATTGTTGTGTCTTCTTCCCCCTGCCTCCATTCACCATTTGAAGGACTTCTTGGTTGCTTCCAGTTTTTTTTTTTTTTTTTTTTTTTTTTTTTTTTAAAGATGATCGGTAAGGGGATCTTAACCCTTGACTTGGTGTTG
>NW_007726579.1:517412-560462 GCF_000696425.1 Galeopterus variegatus
GACTTGGTGTTGTCAGCACCACGCTCAGCCAGTGAGCGAACCGGCCATCCCTATGTGGGATCCGAACCCGGGGCCTTGGTGTTATCAGCACCGCACTCTACCGAGTGAGCCACAGGCCGGCCCCAGTTTTTAATAGTTATGAATAAAGCTGCTGTAAACATTCATGTACAAATTTTTATTTCCATCTTTGTTCCATTGATCTATTATTTTGACAGTATCACATTTTCTTAATTATTGTAGTTTCATGGTCAGGTAGTATCAGTCCTCTGACTTTGTTCTTTATTTTCAGCAATGTTGGCTCTGCTGGGTATCTTGACTTTCCGTATAAACTGAAGAATCATTTGATTGATACCCACAAAATAATTTGCTGGGCTTTTGATTGCAACAATTTGTGCTTTGTTCTATTTCTTTCTCATTGTATATTACAAGAAGAGTTTTGAAAAATGAAACACTATGTGCACTACAGTGCTAAATGGGTTTATAAAGCTGTACAAATGGAAGTCTTTGGATAACTGGCTACATTTTTATCAATATAAAGTTTAGTCTTTCAAATATTTAAATGTAGAAATGGAAACCATTCCAAATTTCTGTGGAATAGGAAAGGGTTTTCTGAGGTTTTATTTGCCTGTCCCAGCTTGAAAGAGGCTGTATGATTGTGCATCCATGTCTATGTGTTCATATATTTGAAAATTGAAACAATGTGTTTGTAAAATATTTGTAAAATTTATTGTGTGCTTTTCCTTCTATACATAGTGTTATAAAGCAATGGAAGAAAAATATCCCAATATAAAAGAAGCAAATATATGTGAATAAGTATGTAACTAAAGAGAAAAAAAGATTTTTAATAATACCTTTAATGAGAGATCATTCACATCTGCTATAATTCTTATAATTCACCCACTTAACGTGCACAACTTAATGATTTTTAATATATTTACAGATGTGTGTAGGTATCACCACAGTAGATTTTAGAATTTTTTATTACCTCAAAAAGAACCCCGAGGAACCCTTTGACTGCCATCTCCCCCCACCCACCCCCAGCAGCCAGTAATCTGGTTTGTCTCTGTGTAGAATTGTGTTTTCTGAACATTTCATGTAAGTGGGATCATATAGTATGTGGTCTTCTTTTAACTGGCTTTTTCACTCAGCATAGTGTTTTCAAGGTTCATTGACATTGTTGCCTATATCAGTACTTGATAACTTTTTAGGACTGAATAATATTCCATTGTGTGGATATATAACACACTTTGTTTATCCATTCATGAGTTATGGACATTTACACTGATTCTACTTTTTGGGTATTGTGAATAATTTTGTAAGGAATATTGGCATATAAGTATTGGCATTCCTGCTTTCAGTTCCTTTGGATATCTTCCCGGGATTGGAATTGCTGGGTCACATGGTAACTCTGTTATTATCTGAATAGTTAAATTAGTGGATGTGAAGTGGTATCTCATTGTGGTTTGAATTTTCATCTCCCTGATGACTAATGATCTCAAACATCTTTTCATGTATTCATTGGCTATTTTTTTTTTTATCTTATTTGGAGAAATATCTATTCAGATCCTCTCTTCCATGAGTGGCAGTAGAGGAAGGGAGCGTCATCTTCTCAGCCAAACTCACCTGTAACTTAGCCATAACAGCAGGTAGCTAGTGGTAAGATAAGAATGTTGACGTCCTGCCCCTTCCAAGAAGATAGGCTTGTAATTTGGAACTAGGAGATGGCCTTCCAACTTGGAACTGTGGGGGGAGAGATCCGTGTATTCTTGGCTGTAACAGGCTGGAGTTGATTTTCTTTCTTAACTGAGCTAGGAGTGAAGAGAAAGGGATCAGCATCTTGGTTCGAATGTGACAGACTCTTACTTTTCTTACTGAGTGTTAGTAGATTTTAGTGAATAAATGTTTCTTCATTTGCTGTGTGCTCTTAGGACCATTTCCACAGACCTTAAATAACTGTGTTTTTTAAAGAAGATTTGCCAGTCTCAGCAGGTAACAGATCTGTGGAACTCCTTACTGAGTCGTGCCAGCAAGCAAAAAAGATCAACGTCTCATAAGCCTAATAAACTTTTCCAAGCTTTATTACTTTATTTTTAATTGAAACATAATTGATTTATACATATTTGGGGGTACAGAGTTGACTTACCAGTATTTGTGTACATTTATGTAAGAATCAAATCAATATTATTAGTACATTCATCATTACAATTGTAATTATTCTTTGTGTTCCTTACCCAATTACTCCCTAACTTCCCTTCCACTTTCCTACCTTTAGTAACTGCTCTCCTTCTGAAAGTTCAGTGTTTTACTGTGGTCTGTCTGCCTTCCTTCCCCTTGCTTTCTTTCTTCCTCCCAAATGTGATTGAGGACATGCAATATTTCTCTCTCTGTGCCTGGCTTATTTCACTTACCGCTACTTTCTCCAAGCTCATCCGTGTTGCTGCGAATGGCAGAATTTCATCCTTTTTTATAACTAAGTAGTATTCCATTGTGTATATATACCACATTTTACTTATTCAGTTGTCCGTCAATGGACATTTAGATTAGTTCGTATTCAAGCTGTATCCTTTCAGTGAGATGTATTGGCTTTCACTAATTTCTTGAAAGTAAAAACCATGTACCTTGTAATTGGGTGTAAAGAGGAGGTTAGACCCTATAGAGCAAACAGTTTATAAAATTCAACACATACCTAATTAATTGTACAATATCATGTGCTTCTCCTCTGTGACACTTATGACAGTTTTATTAATTAAATTACATATCAACTTTTTCTTAAGTATTATGTTCTTCACATTTTTAAGAATTCAAAAAGCTTTAAGATAGTATTCAATAAAGAGTTCTTTTCCTGCCCCAGTCCTACAACCAGCCAATAACACCTCACTAGGGATACCCACGTACTAATTTCTTATATTTCTTTAAAGAGGTTCTATATATAGCAAATAAATAGGAATATGTAGAGCAGATGCTTCTTCTGTCACTCTGGAATGGGCTTTGTGGAGAAAGACATCCTATTCTTCTCTTTGATCTCTGCTGGTGACTCTCTGTGTGTCAATGCACTCCAATGGCTGGTGGACCATCTATGTGGTGGTTGTGACATCTAGCCACTTTTGCAGCAGCATGGTTACTGTGGTGGCTGTGGTGGGCCACCTACATGGAGGTGATGTTTTTGGCATGCTCCTTGGCGCTGGTGGTGTGCCTGGTTGTGGGGGGGGTGGGGGTCCAGTCCCTGGCTCTATACCCTGAGTCCCTGGTGGTGTGCCTGGGCTGGAACTAATTGTTTGTCCTTTGCTTACTTCTAAAATGGGGGAACTTCCTCTGGGAACCAGTACTTGAGCTATGTTGTGTAGCTAAGTTACTGCTTTGCTGCTGTTTCCCTAGGGAAGACAGGTGCAGCTCAGGGTTTAATGATTGACCTTATACGTACTTCTGACTTTCCAGCAACCAGGTGCACCTGGGTTGTTTAGAAACTCTGGTCTGGGCCTGAATCTTTTCATCAAACTGCACCCCAAGCAACTCTGCATTCCTGACCAGTCTCCTCTGAGTGGTCCTGTGCTGATTGGGAGGCAGATCAGCTGTCTTTGCTGTGTCCCAGTGTTTTCTTGGTGGGCCCATATCCCCCACCACCTGTGCTCCAAACACGTCCCATGGGATGGGCCCTGCACCGGTCCCTTGCAATGACTCACTGGCCTCTGAATGGCTCCCCTTTTTCAGCTGTTCTGTCTCCTCGCTCCTGCATGGGTCCAAGGGAACCCCGTTAGTGGTCTTGCTATCCTGGGGGCCACCAAGGCCCTCCTCTCCCCTGCCACCTTCAAGCAACTCCATCCAAAGGGCACAGCTGCGGCTTCTGCCAGCTCCTGCTCCATGCGCTCAGCAGTTCCAGCCTTAAAGCGGCTGTGGCCCAAAACGCTCCAAGCAGTTTTTTCTTTCTCTCATCATGGCTTCTCCTGCCTTCGTGCACTCCATAGGTCTCTCCTCCTCTTTCCCTGAGCTCCAGTGGCCCCAGCTTGGCTGTCGTTACATTTTTATAGTTGTAAATTGGATGATTTGTGGGAGAGAGTGACACTGGGGACCATCTATTCCGTCATCGTTACTGGAACTCCTGTGTTTTATTTTTCTATTAACATATTCATTATTGCAAATTGTAATTATTCTTTATGCCCCTTACTCAAACAATCCTTCCCCATTTCTAGTGTCCTTAGGTTTGTTCTGTCCTTCTGAAAGTTCAGTGTATTATTATGGTCTCTTTCTTTCTTTCTTTCTTTCTTTCTTTCTTTCTTTCTTTCTTTCTTTCTTTCTCTGTCTTTCTTTCTTTTTCTTTATATTTTTGTTTTATTCCTTTTTAGTAAACAGTTATGAGTGAGGATATGTGGTGTTTCTGTGTTTGGCTTACTACACTTAACATAATTTTATCAAGGATAAGCCTTATCTTTATACCACATTTTCCTTATCCAGTCATCTGTTGATGGACATTTAGATTGGTTCCATATTTTGGCTATTGTAGATATAACTGCAATGAACATAGGAGTGTAGTTATCCCTTCAACATGATGATTTTCTTTCCTTTGGATATATATACAGTAGTGGGATTGCTGGATCATATGGTAGTTCTGTCTGTAGTTGTTTGAGAAAAAGAATGTAGCAGAACTCCTGGAACTGAAGGGTTCACTCAATGAATAAAAACATAACAGAGAGCTTGAGCACTAGGCTAGAGCAAGCAGAAAAAAAGAATTTAAGATCTTATAGATGGTCTTTTTGGAATAACCCAGGTGGATAAAAAAAGGAAAAATGAATTTTTAAAACTGAAGAAAATCTAGGAGAGCTAGCAGACAACCTTAAGTGTCAAACATCCTCTAATTGTGGGTATTCCAGAAGGGGAGGAAATAGGAAAAGGCATTGAAAACCTATTCAAGTAGTAATAAGAGAAAACTTTCCAGGTATAGGGAGAAAGACAGACCTTCAGATTGAGGAAGCCCAAGGATCACCAAACTGATTCAATCCAAAAAGATCCTTTCCAAGACACACTGTAGTCAAATTGGCAAAGCTTATAGACAAAGAGAGAATTCTAAAAGCAGCAAAAGAAAAGCATCAAGTCACCTATAAGAGAGCTCCCATCAGACCTACAGCAGACTTCTCAATTGAAACCCTACAGACCAGAATAAGATGGGATGATATATTCAAAATACTAAAAAAAAAAAAAAAAATTGCCAGCCAAGGTCCGGCTTGTGGCTCACTTGGGAGAGTGTGGTGCTGACAGCACCAAGTCAAAGGCTAAGATCCCCTTACTGATCATCTTTAAAACCCTACAGACCAGAATAAGATGGGATGATATATTCAAAATACTAAAAAAAAAAAAAAAATTGCCAGCCAAGGTCTGGCTTGTGGCTCACTTGGGAGAGTGTGGTGCTGACAGCACCAAGTCAAAGGCTAAGATCCCCTTACTGATCATCTTTAAAAAAAAAAAAAAAAATGCCAGCCAAGAATTCTATGCCCAGCAAAACTATCCTTCAGAAATGAGAGAGAAATAGTGTATTTTCCAGACAAACAAATACCGTGGGAGTTCATCACCAGCTGACCAGCTCTGCTAGGAATTTTCAAGGGAGTCCTGCTTCTGGAATCTGGAAAACAATAATCACTATTACAGATACACAAGAAAGAGAAAGAAACTAAATCATGCCATCTCAAAAATCCAACCGACATTGAAGACAAATAATAAAAGGGGAAGAAAGGAACAAAAGATGTTTAAAATATGTAAACAAAAAGCAATAAAATGCCAGGAATAAAATAGTACCTGTCCATAACAGTCCTAAATGTAAGTGGATTAAACTCCCCATTCAAAAGACACAGACTAAAAAAGCTATACCTAGCTGTATGCCATCTTCATGAGACTCACCTCACCTGAAAAACACATACAGATTAAAAGTGAAAGGATGGAAAGAGATATACCATGCAAATGGAAGCCAAAAATGAACAGGAGTAGCTATTATATCAGATAAAATATACTTTAAACCAAAAACTATAAAAAGAGACAAAGAATGCCATATAATGTTGTCTTTGTTTTGTTGTGTTATGTTTTACCCAATGCCAGTATACTGTACTGCCCTTTTTATACCTTGTTCTCACTTCCCAAAATGATATACTTTGGAATTTCCTCCAATACAGCATAATGCACATCCTTATTTTTATGACTGCAGAATAGGTATTTAGTAATTAAAACAGTTCCATACTAACAAATTTAAATAGATTTTTTACTATTATAAACAGTGCTGCAGTGACTAATTTGGTGACCTTGATCATTTTATCTATAGGTAGGATTAATTTTTAGAATTCCTAGACTTGTTGATTCAAAGATTGTGTCCAAATGTTGAATGGGTGTTTGACCACACCTTTATAAAAGTTTGATAGCATCTTCCATTCTTTATTTATCTATGCATGCATACAAACATATGAATTTTATACATAATACACATATTTTTTCTGTACCAATTGTGAGAATGTTGGACATATGATAGCCCTGTGACCCCTAAGTATTTCAGGGCTTATTTCTCAAAAGACAAATGCAATATGCTATAGAGTTACATTATAATCATCAAAATCAGAAAATTAACATTGATACAATACAACCAGGTAATCATCTAATCCACAGATACCATTCATATTTCGGCTATTATCCCAATCTTGATTTTGGTTCAGAATCTAATCTAGGGTGACATCTATCATCTCTTTCAGTCTGGAACTTTCCTCACACTGTCTTTTGTGTGATGTTGATATTTCAATATTGAAAATGTGTAAAAGTAGTGATCCTAGTATAATGACCCACCATGAGATCCATCACCCAGCTTCATGAGTGATAAACACATGGCCATTCTTTTTATGTATATCCTCACCCAATTCTTTCCAGACACATATGTATACATACACATAGTAGAATATTTTGAAGCAGGGGCCGGCCCATGGCTCACTTGGGAGAGTGTGGCGCTGATAACACCAAGGACACGGGTTTGGATCCCTATATAGGGAGGGCTGGTTAGCTCACTTGGGAGAACATGGTGTTGACAACACCAAGTCAAGGGTTAAGATCCTCTTACTGGTCATCTTTTAATAGAAAACAAAACAAAACAATATTTTGAAGCAAATCTGAGACATCATTCTAGACTTCATTTGTGTTTCACCAGTTTGTCCGCTGGTGTCCTTTTTCTATTCTGGGATCCAATCCAGGATACCATATTACATTTAGTCATCACATCTCCTTAGTGTCTCTGATCTGTGACAGTTTTTAGTCTTCTTTTGTTTCCCATGATCTTGGCACTTTTGAAGTATACCGGTCAGGTATTTTGTAGACTGCCCCCCAATTTGAGTGTGTCTGCTTTCTCATGATTAGACTGGAGCTGTGGATTTCGGGGAAAAATACCACAGAAATGAAAGTACCATTTCTATCATCATATTGGGGTGCATATGATGTCAGCATGACATATCACTGATGATGTTAACCTTGATCACTTGGTTAAAGTGGTGTCTATCAGGATTCTCCAGTGTAAAGTTATTTTTTCTTTTCCAAACTCTATTCTTTATAAGTGTGTCATTAAGTCCAGCACACACTAGGTGGGAGGGGGATTAAGATCTATGTTCTGGAGGGGGAAAGTACATTTAGAATTTGAAATTCTTTTGAAAGGAAGTTTGCTCCTTCTCCATGTTTATTTAATCAGCTATTTGTATCAGTGTGGGCTTATGGATATTTATTTCATTCATACAAGGGTACTTCAAAAAGTTTGTAGAAAAATAGAATTAAAATATAATCTGAGTCTTTCCGTGAACTTTTTAAGACCCTTTGTACATGCGTTATAATCCAATACTAACATTTTCAACAGCTTTTCTAAGAATATGAACAACATACTATAAAGTCCACATGCTTAACATGCACAATTCAGTGGGTTTTAGTGTATTTACGGAGTCGTACAAACATCATCATAATATAATTTTAGAGCATCTTTACCACACCAAAGAAACGTTTACCATTAGCAGTCACTCCCATTCCCTACCCCACCTCCCAACCTGATGCAAACACTAATCTATTTTATTGTTATTATTTTGTTACCCAAGTTGTTTCAGCTTTGGCCATTGGGATTTCTTTCAATTTGGCTCCTGTGTCTTACTTGACATGCCCCTATCCTTTTGGGTTTTTAAGTACTTTCTTACTTTCTGGCCCTATAAGATATTACAGGCTCATCTTGTGTTTTCCCTGCCCAATCCCTAGAATCAGTAATTAGATTATCTAAGGATCCCTGGTTCCTTTTACAAGAGGATAGCAACTAGAAATCAAGATCTGTGTGCTCAGGACTTCACAATACAATATTGATAATGTTCATGATACAGTTCAAAATTATTATCCATATGAAGAATTATGAAACTAACACACAAGGGAAAAGACAGTCATCAGATTTCAGCCTTGAAATGACCCAGATGTTGAAATTATTAAAGACGTAAATCAGCTTTTAAATCATCTTCCATGAGGTAAAGGTGAAGAATTTTAAAATGAATGACTGTATGAGGTACAGGTGGCCACTTTCTAAACCAAAGAAAGAAGTGAATGAAAAGTTATTTTCAGCAGAAAAATAGAAACCATAAAAAAGAACCAATTGGGAAGTTTGGTTACTGAACTAAAAAATAAAATATTTGAAATTTAAAATTCACTAGGTAGACTCAGTAGCAAAATTGGGATGAAAGAGGAAGTAGGCATTGGACTTGATTATACAGTCTGAAAAAAAGAGGGAAAAACTGAATGGAGCCACAGAGATGTGTGAAACAGGATCAAAGGGCTCAACATTCCCACCATCGCAATCCTAGAAGGAAAGAAGGAAGGAGACTGGTGTAGAAAAATATTTAAAGAAATATTTGAATTTTTTCCAAATAAGTTGAAAGACATAAATTTAGAGATTCAAAAAGCTTGGTAAATACTGAAGAAGATCAACTCAAAGAAAGCTGTACCTGGAAACATCACAGTGAAACTGCTGAAAACCAAAGATACTGAAACAATAGTGATAGGATCCAGAGAAAAATGACACATACAAGGGAACAGCTATTCAAGGACTGCAGTCTTCTTATCAGAAACCATGGAGGCTAAAGGACAGTGGAATAATATCTTTAATTTGGCTGACAGAAAAGAATTGTCGGGGCTGGCCCAGTGGCGCACTCGGTAGAGTGCGGCGCCTGGGAGCGCAGCTGCACTCCCGCCGAGGGTTCAGATCCCATATAGAGACTGGTCCGCTCACTGGTTGAGCGCGGTGCGGGCGCAACACCAAGGGTTGCGATCTCATTGCCGGTTGCGGTACGGGTGCGACACCGAGGATTGTGATCCCATTACCGGTCACGAAAAAAGACAAAAAAAAAAAAAAGAAAAGAATTGTCAACGAAGAATTCTGTAACCAGAAATGTATCCTTCAGGAAGGAATATGAAATAATGACATCCTTAGATGAATGTAAATTAAGAATATTCATCACCAACAGACCTGCTTTAAGATAAATGCTAAAGGAAATTCTGTAGGCCAAAGGCAAATAATCCCAAAGAGAAATGTGGAACCCTAAGAATGAACAACAGAAATGGTTAACTTTGAGGTAAATAGAGGGTTTTTCTCCTAAATCTTGAAAATATGTAAGGTTGTTGAAAGCAAACAGTTATGATATTATCTGGAGAAGTTTCAGAATGTGTTGATTTCATACATTTAACAAGTATAACATAAGGAGTGTGAGGGTAAAGGATGTATGGGTTGTAAGGCTTCTGCATTTTACTTAAAGCAATGAAATATTTAAGTAGACTGAAAAGTTAGGTAAGTATACTCTAATCCCTAGAGCAACCTCCTACTCCCCCCAACCGGAGAGTAAAATGGTGATTAGATGTATAAAACGCCTGTGTCCCTAATGACATCTGGACTTGCCATGCCAGCCCTGGTCTCCTCACCTCCAGACATCCTTTACAAAAGAAAGATATAAATTTCCATCTTGTTTAAACCTCAGAGGAGAGACAAATCCAGATGGCTCTGAAGGTAAAATGAATTCATAAAAAAATACTCAATCCAAAGGAAGTCAGGAAAAAGAGAAAAAAGAAGATATGGGACAAATAAAAAACAAATAATAAAATGGTAGACTTATAGCTAACCATATCAGCAGTGACATTAAATATAAATTGTTTAAATATTGCTTAAAAATTGTCGACGGATTGGACCAAAAAAAAAAAAAAAGACCCAACTGTATTCTGAAACCTCTGTGAAATATGATATAGGGAGCTTAAAAGTAAAAAGATGGGAAAAAATTATAGTATGGAAACTCTAATCAAGAAAACTGGTGTGGCTGTATTAATATTAGATAAAGTTGTCTTGACAAGTTATAATGCCAAGAATAAAGGAGTATTCCATGATGTAAAATGGATTAGTTCACCTACATACATATAAGGTGTCTTCAAAAAGTTCATGAAAATATTTGTATTATCTTTTAATTCCATGTTTCCATGAACTTTTTTATTCTCTCATATAAAAATGTGCCCAGATCACCTAGATATAAAAATTTTAAATGTGTGTGCCCATAACAGCTGGGCTCCAAATTACGTGGAACAAATCCTGTAAGAACTGAACAGAGAAATGGACAAATTAGCAGTTGTACTTTAACACTGCTGTATAATCCCCATTTCTTGGCTCTAAAGTACATGAAGCTTGAGAATGTAAACCTCATCTATGCTTTTGCAAGAACTGAGAAAAGAATATCCTAAGAGAAGAGAGAGTCTTCAGTTAAGAAAGGGAAGAAATACTCTGTGAATAGGTTAAGGATGTGCATGGTTGTTTTAGAAGGATGGTGGGTAATAGAGTGCACAGAAATTTTGAAGGAAAGAAAGCAGTAAGAGATTAGGGTAACAAACAAGCTCAGCATAGAATAGGATTGAAGGTATGAGAGGGGATAGTTGACCAGAGGACCTTCCATTTTAGCAGATCAGGAAAGATTTATATGTGAGCAAAGCATTGTAAGTTTTCTTTGTACCTATTTTGTTTTCCAAGAACAATGCCTGGTACATGGAGGCACTCTTTTGTAAAATTAGCTGGCCTCATGTTTTATAGTAGATCTTGTACTGCTACCAGTGGATGAAAAGGATTAAGGTCTTTGTATAAGTAGAGACAAATAATTGTACTTCCAAATTGTTCTTCACCTAAATAGACAATATTCATTGCTACCTAGAAAATTATCCATATGTTAGAAACTACAGCCCAAGTGTTTGGAGGGACCAAGAAGTGTCATTTTTTTCCATAAGTAAATAGGATTTGGGGTTATTCTTTGTTTTCAATAGTGATTACACTTCATCTCTTTATGGTGGGTGTATGGGCAACCTAATCCTCTCACAATTCTTACCCTTTTTAGACAGACTAGTAGCAGTATTTAGAAAGTACATTCACTTTTATGCTTTGTGATATACCTGGTCTGTATTTTTAGTATTGATAATAATACGGCTTAACTGTTACCAAATGAAGGGTACTGTATCCCAGTATCTTTTTCCTACTTTATTTATCACAAGTGGGAACATTTTAAAATATATGTAGCCAGACAGAAATAACAGGATAAGAGCTCTTCACATAGATATCATTCTAGGCCTTGATTGTATTCTTTCTGTAATCAAGTTTCTTACAGGCCTTTCCTCTTTTAATTTCTTTTTTCGGTTGGGGGGAGGTGGCTGTAAGAAGGAAAACTGTATGTAATAGATGAGAGCATGAGATCTAGGTGTTCACATAGTATTGTCTGATTTACATATTTTATGTATTTACTTCATAGTCTTATTGATTTTAAGATGGTCTGAAATTTTGACATTCTGAGATGTCCAGTGTGTCAGATTTGTGGGGCAAGGGAGCTGTGTAGGCCTGATTTTTAGAAGGGTCTACTTTGTAGGCTGGCCTGGGCTGGCATCTGGAAATGTGGCTTTTGAAATGTTCCCTCAGTTATAAGGGTGTTTTGTATGCCTAGGACAGCAAATTTTGCTGTAACAACCTGTCTAGACAGTTTATATAAACAGTGTAATTTTATTGTGAACAGCTGCTTTCCTTCTGAGTGTGGAATTTTGGTTAGGTGAAGGCTATGTGATGAGCACCCACTAAGAAACTCATACTCGAGTTTCAAGTGAGTTTCTTGGGGCAGAAATACTGCATACGTGTTGCTGTACTTTAGTGCTGGAAGAACAAGCATGTTCTGTGTGACCCCTTTTAGAACAGGGAGAGAACATTAGAAGCCTGTGTTTGGATTCCTCTAGATTGCACCTGTTATGTCCTTTTTCCTTGCCGATCACTGTGATAAACGAACTGTAACCGTGAATACACCTCTCTCTGAGCCCTGTAATTCAGGTTAGCAATTCGGTCAACGTGTGGGTGGTCTTAGGACCCCTGACACAGGGGCATTTTAACCTTCATTTAAGAATTGTTTTGGTTACATTTAAAAACTGACAAAATTACACAGAATTTTGATCAATCTGGTATAAGGATAGCTTTGTTGTATTTTTGTTAAAAGCTCTTTTGACCCACATATTTTTTAAGTTAACATTTTTATTCCGTTGAATGTATCCATCCGTGAACTTATTATCCATTTATTGAGACTGTCATCTATGTCCTGCAGCATGGTTTTTTTTCTTCATAAAGTTTTAATATATTTTGTTGTTGGATTTGCTACTGTGAATCATATCTTTCTGTATAACATTTCAAATTGATTATTTGTTATACAAAATTAAAAGTATTCATATACAGTCAGGTGTCACTAAAGAGGGATATGTTCTGAGAAATGGGTGATTTTGTCTTTGTGCAAACATCATAGAGTGTACTTACACAAACTACTACACACTTAGGCTATATGGTATAGCCTGCTGCTCCTACATAATACATTGCTCTATGATGACATTGTGACAGCCATGACGTCACTAGGTGATAGGAATTTTTCAACTCCATTATATAATATTTTGTGGGGTGAAGAGGCAGTGCCTGGCCAGTACAGGGATCAAACTCTGAATCTTTGAACTTCGGTGTTATCAGCACCACAGTCTAACTGAGCTAACCAGTGCCATTACAATCTTAATGGGACCACTGTTATATATGCAGTCCATTGTTGATCGGAAACATTGAAACACCACTTGACCGTATGTTAATTTTGCCTCCACAAACTTTCTGAACTTTTGTATTAGTTCTAATAGTATATCTGTTTGCTGAAAATAAAGACCTTTCCCCCCCACTTCTTATGCCTTTTTTTTTTTTCTTTTGTCGAGAGTCCCCGTACACACATACTTTTTGTGGCTTGTGTATGTAAAATGGAATGTAAAGTATTTGTCTCTTGAAGGTGGTGATATGCAAGAGAACTTTTTGCTATGATGAAAATGTTCTGTATTCTGTGCCATCCTATATGGACTCTTGTGGCTTTTGAGCTCTTGAAATGTGGCTAGTACTATTGAGCAACTGAATTCTTAGTTTTGTTACTTGTTGATTAAATTTAAATAGCCATACTAGACAGCTTAGGAAACATCATGGCATAAAGGAAAAAGCTCTAAAGTTGGATGTGCCTAGGTGTCAGTGTTCCTTCCTACTTTTCTATTCAGGTGCTTGTGCAACTTACTAAATCTTAGTTTCTCATACACATAATGGGGATAATAATGAATAGAATAATAAACACAGAAAAGTCATCATGTAGAAAAAAGGATTAGAGAGCCGGCTGGTTAGCTCAGTTGGTTAGAGCATGATGCTGATAACACCAAGGTCGAGAGCTTCATCTGTGTATTGGCCAACTAAAGAAAAAGAAAGAAAAAGGATTACACATATATACACCAAAGTGAACATCCTTGTTTACAGGGTAGATAGTAGTGAATGATATTGCTAAGTCATAGAATACAGGTTTTTAAAATTTTAATAGATAATGACAAATTGGTTATACCTGTTTGCATTTCTGCCTTTATGTATGAGTCTAGCTTGCCCATATCTTCACAAGTACTGATGTTGTGCTGTGTGCCTATTGACTGCTAACTTTTGGATTTAATTTGGATTTTCCTGACTAACGTATTTCACTGTTATGCCGTAAAATTATAGTAACTAGGATGTTATGACATTGATCGTGGGTTGGAAGAGAGGCTCTAAATATATCCAAATATATATGAAAATTTTGTATACAATAAAGATGTGAAGGGTAAAATGTCAAAAAGGTGAAGAAAGAATGGCAGTCATGCTTTTGTACCCCTGTCCTCTTCTTCCTTGAAGGTGTAGCCCCAAAACTCTGTGGACAGTGAGACAATTACTACCTTTAGTTGGCACACCCCCAGTTCTCCTTCCCTGTTTTAATTTTCTGTGTAGCATTTAGAGTACTTACTTGCTTCTGAAAGAATTGTTACTCATTTGTCCTTCTCAACCTAGAACGTAAGGTACATGAGGGTAGAAATGTTTGTTTTCTTTACTGTTAAGTTCAGATTCTGAGTCTGTCCATCAACAGTTTTCAGTTAATGTTCATGGAATGGCTGTTCAATAACTGATGTTGGAAAAAAGTTAGATCCTTATCTCACATGATTCACAAAAGTAAATTCCAGTTTCAGTACAGCCACTAAACCTAATAAAACAACTTATAAAAGTCTTAGAAGCAATTTATATTCTTAGAGTAAGGAATCCATTCTCAGATGTATGTGCTTTTAAGAAAAATTTCATTTGACTTGTAGCTAATAATTGAAATTTAGCATAGTCAACATGTTTGTTTTTTTTTGCTAACAAGAAAGTTAAATTGTTGATATAGACTTTTGATAAACTGCAGTCCTTTTATTCTTTTATGTAAGACATAATGACTTTTATTATTTCAGCTTAATTTTTAAAATGTATTTCCACTTCATACTAATAAATGTGTTTATTGCCATAATGTATTATCTGGGCTATTTGATCATTTTGATGTGTAAAATAACTAGATATTTGGTTACATTTTTCATTTTCCCCTGAACTCTATATCTTACTCATTTTTTTGTTTCCCAAAGTACCCATTATACTTTGTGTATTGGTGCCTCATAAACATCTGCTGCATTAGTCCATTTACCAAATAACCAATTAATCATAAGATCCAGGTGGAAGCTACGTTGCCGTGGACTTACTTTTATATCGCACATGTTCTCATTTTGTGCTTTCCCCCCTCCTCCTCCTTATAGTTCTGGACATGGCCAGACATGTGCCACTCTACCGGGCTCTGCTGGAATTGCTCCGGGCCATTGCTTCTTGTACATCCATGGTGCCCCTATTGTTGCCTCTTTCTACAGAGAATGGTGAAGAGGAAGAAGAACAGTCAGAGTCCCAAACTTCTGTTGGTACATTATTAGCCAAAATGAAGACCTGTGTTGATACCTACACCAATCGTTTAAGGTACTATTCTGTGTTTGTTTCTCTTGACCTTGCCTCTAACAGTGTTTTTTCAATAACTCTGTGGGTGGTTTTGTTATTCAATGATATATGCTATTTAAACACACATGCACACACACATGCGCCCCCACACACATGCGCATGCACACACAGTGTATAAACATAAAATGAAAAAAGTATCCAGGTCCTACACTCAAACTTTTATTCACAGTGGTTTGTGAGAGATCTCCCTATGTGATCTTCTAGCTATGGGTATGGGTTTTTTCTTAAATGCTGTCATGTTGTACTTATCAGACAAATAGATGCTAGTTTTGTTCAGCATTGAAGTCAGAGACATCTTTCAGTAATACATATTACTGACTGACATTGTTCTTAATACTTATTCTAATTCCCCATTGTACATAGATGCTATATTTTACTTAACTGATTATTATTGGATATTTAGGTTATTTTCAGTTTATAATAACTTTGTACCGACATCTTTTGGGGCTTGTAGAAATCTCTGCAGGGTTGAAACTTAGAAGCAGAATTGTTGGGTTTATGAATTACTCCTGTTTCATTTTGGTACGTGTTATAATTCACGTTATAACCTTTTTTAGAAGTCAGAGCATTCAGTATTTATTGGAGTTTCAATAAAGTTGAATGTTTACGGAAAATTGAATTATTAAATTATTTTTAGTTTAAGTTTATACCTTAGTAGATTCAGATGATGTGTGATCAAAAATTCTTTTCAACAACCGAGCAAATATGTTCCTTTCTCTTAGTAGTATCTGTTCGGTGGTTGTTAATTTTCTTTAAAGATATCCTAATTCTATTTATAAGGCATTTATTTATACTGTCAGTGGAAGCTTATTCCTTTGTCATTGGTCTTTTGAATCAATTAGTGTTCTTTGCCATCTTTCCACTATTTTTGCTTTACCTGTTCCTACTTATTTTTTAGGAATATACAACCTAAGAAATAGTATTGGTCAAACAATGGCAGAGAATTGGTCACTGGAGGAATAGTTTTTGTCAGTCTTACCTTTGAGGAAAAACAAGTTATCAGATAATCCTTACTTTGTTGGCTTACTGTGCTATCATTATTACTTTAAAAACTAATGGCTCATGGGCAGGCAGGCAGAATCGTAAACTGGAGAAGAGACTAAAAGAAGAGCCAGTTGGTAGAGATACAAAGAGCTGTAGGTTCATACTACTTTGTTACTAGGGAGGGAAAGTGCAAAGGTGTATTTTCTTTGGTAGGATGATATTTTTTTCTGTTACTGAGAAGAATATAATGTTGTATTTGTTCCCATCCTGTCTTGTTGCCCCCCAAATCTTTCTGACTGGTACCCTGGAAAGCCAGTGTAATTATATAAAAATAGAGCAGTGTTATAATTGAACAAAACGTCTAATTTCCTAATTGAGCTAATGTCTTCTTGAGAAACATCTAATTGAACGTCCTGTCCATCTGTCCTCTGTTCTAGCCATCTGTGTTTGTTATTCCTGTTCAATAAACATGTAGTTTTTAAGAAACCAATTAGTATAATACAAGGGTGCCTCAACAAGTTCGTGGAAAAATAGATTTGAAACATAATATGTGTCTTTCCATGAATTTTTTGAAGTACCCTCGAATATACCAAGCTTTGAAATTACTCTCATGTCTTTGAGGGGGAATCTTGCCCTGTATTGCCCATACCTTATATTTCTGTGTGTTGAGATGACTATATTAGCTTATAACTGAACACTGAAAATTTGTAAAGCATAGAGTGTTCTTTACCTAGAATTATTTTATTTCTTAGGTGAAAAATTGTATAATGATTTGAAATATTGTTATAATTTTAGCAGTGGTTAAAAATAGTAACACAAATTTGTAGTGTTATAAATGTGAAAATAAAACCAGTAAAATAAGAATATCTTTCTTTAAAGTATATATTTCCTTATGCTACAATTTCTATTTGATCTTGCAAAAATGGAGTTATACTGTATTGAATTCCAAGATAATTAATAGAAGATGCTTATTGCAGTCAATAGAACTTGGACACCTATATTGCCTCTTTGGTCTCTTTGCTTTTCTTAAATTAATCTATTTTGGAATCTCGACTTTTACATAAATATATTAATTAATTTACTGTGAAAATTTAAGTTTAGTTAGAGGATAACTGAGTTTCATTTAATTGGAGTTCTTTATTCTACTACTTGATTACCTGAAAAAAAAATTACTCTTCAAATTTTTTCCTTCAACCGGAAAAAAATCGTACTTCAAACTTATAAATTATATACCAACAAAACATGCACGTAAAGATTATAATGACTGTTCACAGAGTTCATTTCATTTATGTTTATAGTGATCCTGTGAAAGAACTATTTTTAGTAACTCCATTTTACTGATAAACACTACTAGTGTGTTTTGTATTAAGACTTGAATATGCTTCTTAGTTGTGATCCCTCAAGCTTTCTGTTACACTATGCAGCCTCTGTTTGAATAAGAAACCAGTGGCAACATACATGTTATTACATTTGTACTTCCTTTCAAGATTTGGCACATTGAGAATTCATTTTCATCTTCACAGAGAGAGTAAAATCTATTATTTTCCAGCCTGTCAAGACTTAAGGTATATTTGTTTTTGTTACAGTAGAACTCTAATGAAGTGAACAAAATAATTCAGGTTCCTTTAGAGCTTATAACCACAGAAATTAGCCTTAGTTCAATCTTTTTTTTTTTTTGTCCTTTTTGTGACTGTTAAGGGGATCACAACCCTTGGCTTGGTGTCGCCCGCACCGTGCTCAGGCAGTGAGCGCACTGGCCATCCCTATATAGGATCCAAACCCATGGTGGGAGCACCACTGCGCTCCCAGCACCGCGCTCTCCTGAGTTCGCCACAGGGTCGGCCCTTAGTTCAATCTTAACAGTTTCAAAGTAAGCTCAGAGCTTCTTTTCCCCACACCCCTACCTGCCCCATCCCCAACCGTAATTCACAGAAACCCCAGGATACTCTGAGAATGTTCAAGGAAAATATATTCTGTGTGTATATCACTTTTAGGATATGTTTTAGTCTTTTGTCTGGGTTTGGATTTATGACTTTAAAAATCAGACTTTTTTTTTTTTTTAAAGTAAGAACAAATAATAGTTTACCAGTTATGTATCTATACCTTTTTGTCTTATTTTTTCTCGTTAATTTTTTTCTTTTTTGTCTCTTTTTTTAGCCAAGCACGCACAAAAGGCATGCAGTTTTTTCTTTCAAATGAAATTTTATTGTATGAGTATTTAACATTTTGGTCATCTTAAATAAAGAAAAAACAGATTCCGTATATATTCTGCAGCTCTCTAGGTGATGATTGTGGTTACATAAAACAATTTTCACTGAAATTGTATATTTTGTGTATGTTATATTTAGAACATTTATTTTCCTTTTTGAGATGAGAGAAATTAAAGAAAATATTTTGGCCAAGTACAAAGAGGAAGTTTGTACTGGTGGGAATAACCTAATTGAGATTATTCTATCTTGAGGCCTGTACCTAAACCCAACTAATTTTGATCTGATAATTCAAAGAACGAAGGAGATTAGCATGCTCTCAAACCTGAAACCGTTTGTAAAAGGAGATGTAAAGATATCATTAAGAAGTTGGAAAGACAGATCATTTACCTTTATGCTCATCTGATTTGTACCTTAGAAATTCTTGATTGTATTAAGATAGTTGAGATCTGGCCTGGTAATGAGCATTACTGATTCATTCATTTAACAGATATTTATTGAATATTCATGGGAACATAACAAGAAAATTAGGTTCTCTTTCTAAGGGATTGACATATAAATGGGGGAAATAATAACCAGGCAGTTTTAATAATATGTGCATGGCCTATTAGGAGAAGTACAAGACAGTTTAGGAGAACCAACTCAGGTTTGGAGCTCTAAAAAATAAGTAAGAATTAGCTAAATAAAGAGGGGGAGGGATTGGTGTCCCAGGCTATGGAAACAATGTTAGCAGTGAAAGAAAGCATCACATATTCAGGGAACTTAAAGAAATTTGGTATGCTTGACTATTGTGCAGGTGAGAGGTCCTGCATTTGGCCCTCTGTCTTGCTAAGCGACCTTCTAAACCAGGTCTGTTCTACTATTCCAGGAGCTTGTCCTTTTCCTTCAAGACAAATATCCTATGTATTTCAAAGAACTTCTCTGAGTATGGATTATTATAATTTATATAAAGGAGGAAATGACCCCTTAACCTTTCAAGGGGGCATTTGTATTTTAATAAAAGGTAAACTAAGTAATTCTTGGGTGAAGGAGTATATAGGAGATAGATTAGCTGGATTGCCTTCTACACCATCCTCCCTTTTAGGTGGTCTGCTGGGAGTAAACAAGGTAGAGTCAGTATTGCAGCCATATTAACTTTCTATACATCCATAAGCTTCAGTAAGAATGACTGCTTAGAGGAGGAACTTGTATTGGCACAGTGGCACACCACCATGGGAATTCCTTTTATTCCGTGTAGTTCTGTAATTACAGAGTTTTCACTATTATATGTAATAATATATGTTATATATAATTATATATGCATGTGTATATTTATGAATGCACACACATACATATATGTCTGAAAAGCAGCCTCTGAATTTTAATTTTTGAAATAATAAACTTTAAGGCATGTTTCAAATTTTCCTCAATTACGATTATACCTTAATAATAATAAAATGATTATCTGTTATAGTTTTGTGGCTGATAATTACAATATTCTGATACAGTTGATATTTAGTGTAAACCAGAGCACTACTTGAGAAATGAGGGTACTTTTAGTTTATTAAGTTCATCTTTCTTGACTTCTCTGGTAAATTATCTTGTTGACACTACAAGGTGGCAGCTAGGAGTGATTTATTGTGATTTAGTCTGTGTTTAAAAAGTTGACAATTCCTTAGATATTTATAGAATATTTACTTTACAAATTGCATTAAGAGTTTCCTTAAGACAGGAATATTTTAATATACTTTGATTCGTGATTCTGTATTTCTACTATCTACTACCTCTCCTAACACCACCTTTCAAGATTCAATTTGTAGTAACTGCATAGTGTAAGTTTAAGTCTAAAAGTTAGCATAGACTGATTAATATTACTGTTGGCTGGTTATTAGTAAGCATTCAGGGATAACATTCTTTCTGGAGGTACAAAAGGTTAGGCAATATATTACTTCAAAATGGAGAATTTTACATTCAGCACTTTCCAGTTTTCAACTGAAAGACATACAAGGGTAAAGGTAAGTAATACTCAGCATTTTCTTCAGAAATTAAAGGGTTTTTTAAAAGGAGTTTACATGACATGTTTTGTGCACTAGTTTTATAGCATTTTTAAAGCCTACCTTAACTGTACCTTAAAGGTTAAGTGTAATGTAATTTTTATTTAGACCACTTTTCTACCATCATCTATCACGTAAAACCTAAACAATAAGAAGTGGAGTATTTTAGGATGCTGTCGTCAGGAAATTTTTAGTTTTTTTTCTTGTTCAATTAAATGTTTTTATAATGGTTTGAACAAAAATGGGGAAATGGCTAATTAAACCATAAATATTGGTTCTATTTAACATCATTTGCCTGAATAGTATTAAGTAGTTCTTTATTTATTTCCAAGAAATTGTTCAAGAGCCACCTTAGTAATCACTTCAATAAAAGATCAAAGGGACTTCCAAATTAATAAAAAGCTCTATTTCTTTTACTTGCCAACTACCATACTAGGCACTTTTGCAGAACAAAAAAATTTAGTATTCATCCATCAAGGACTTACATACTAGGTGAAATTCACAATTTGGCTAGTATTAGAAAACTTATATTACCATAAACATTCCATTTTTCAGATACTCTCAGGGTGGCAATGTTCAATCACTTTGTGATTGAGACCCTTTTTTTTCCCTTGCCTAATGCAGAAAAATGTACCAGTTTCTCACTTATTTTATCCAAAAAGTCTTCATTTTTGGCATAATTCTTTAGCTTGTTTAGTACTTTTGATGTTTAGGCCTACAAATAATGGGAAGAAATAGTTCTGTAAGGGCTGAGAGAGAGAGAGATCAAAAGTAGCAGACAAAGGATGTGTATCGCATGTGAGCAGTGTTACACACATGGCAAAAACAACCTGTGATGAGATATTTATTGATGCACCAGCCCAGTGTCACTACACCTAATTTCATACCAATTATGAGGGATCAAAGTCTTGTGAAAATGAATTTTAATAACTGTCCGATTGGTGTCTTAGGCAGATAGAAAATAAAAACATTTCCTGCATTCCTTTTGTTCTGCAAGTTTAAACTAATTTTGATAAGTATAATATGTCCATTCGAGGCTCTGTGCTTTTATTGATTTCCATTCTTATTTCTTGAGAATAAGCCAATCTGCCTTAAATTGTAGGTAAATTATAATAAATATATAGCTGCGTATCGTTATCTGAAAAATATAAGGAGGTAATAATACAGCCTTAACTTTTTTGTAAGATTTATAGTTTCAAAATTGCTTAGATATATATTATTTATTTTTCCTGCTCTATGTAGTAGGCAAGAAAATATTTATTATTCTTGTTCGACAGAGAATGAAACTATTCTTTAGAGATTAACATTAAAAACTTACTAATAGGAGCTAAATTACAGCTTTATTACCTAAGTCTCTTGACAGCTGTGATGTTCATTATGCAAAGCAGTATTTATGAGGAAAAGCAAGTTGATTGATTCATAGTCTAGATACTTTTGTTTTTATACACCTCTGCTACCTCCTACCAAAATAGTTTATTGATCACTTAGGTTTCACACTTGTATAATGGCTAGACTTGAGCCTAAACTGGTTCCTGAAAAACACCTTGATCAAATGTCAAAACACAACTTATTGTTACTTAAAAAAAAAAAAAAACTCTTAAAAAATGATAAGTTGACTTAGTATTTCTAACTCAGTAGCATATTAATATAAAATGATCATTTTATTCCTTATTAAATTGCTTTATCTGAGCTTTATAATTCAACTGTCTTTGTTATCTTAGACAAAAATCTCAAGCAGTCTTACCTGATGAATTTGAAGTCTATTGCTAAGTAAGATTTAGTCTAAAACAATTCTTTCTGGGCACATCACAGTTAGTAACTTGTCCATATAATCTGTACATTTTTTGAGCCTTATAGGAGTTCAGGTAGTTAAGATCCCCCTAATGAGGAAAAAAAGGTTCATACAGATTGTGATTTGTTTAGGTTTTCCAATGCTTAGTTGTTGAGCTATGATAGGAGTTCAGATTTCCTAATGTCCTAATCAAATATATTTATCCTCTAAATTAAACTTCCAAAGAACAATTAGGTTTGTACATTAATGATTAATTCAAAATGTGAAAGGTAGATTTGTTTCCGAGTTGACTTTGGATATGTAGTATATACAGAAAGTTCATGGAAAAATAAAATTAAAAAGATAATACAAATCTTTCCATGAACTTTTTGAAGATTTCTGATATAATAATATTTTTAAATGGTGACAATGAGTAAACATATTTTTAATTGAAAAAAATCTTTTTTTTTGATCATTTTAAAAGAAAGAATATACAATCTTGTGGATTTTGCATAATTTTTCTGATTTTTTCTTTTTATTCATCCTTTTTCATTCTCCTGAAGAATTAGTAAGTAAGCACTGTGATAGGATATTTAAAAGCAGCATATTTCACGAGGTGGGCATAGCGTTCTAGTTATGCCTAATTAATAATTACTGGATTACCAGAGTAAACTAAGCCTTATCATGTTTTGTTTTCTATCTAGTACATGAGCAGGTAGCACCTAAATGAGTACATAATCTTTACCCATTGAATGTTTTTCTTATTCATTTAATTGACAAAAATAATTGAATAAAAATAAATGAAAACCATTTTTCTGAAAACTTCTTAGTTATTGATGTATGTATTTTTCCTCTTCTGTCTTTTCAAGCTGACTTGGTATCTGCTTGTATAGATTAGGGTAATGTGTTGGTGTTAAAATTGTTTTCTCTATGTTGTTAAAAGAAGCCCTCCCACACGTACAGACAAACACACTATTGTTTTTTTCTCCTGAATTTTATTGCTATTTTAATATACCCTCTATTTCTAAAATCTTTAAATCCTTCATCAAGAAATTATTAAAGAGTTTATACAGCAATACTTAATATTTAAAGAATAAGCAGAAGTACTCTCACTGTTTCTGACCAGTTACCGTTCAACATTTTATTTTAGACTATTAAAAAAGATAGAAATAAGTTAAAAGTAATTCTAAGTTACCCTCATTAATAAAGGGACTTGTGGCATGGATAGTGTAACAGTACTTTATTACATATATATATTGTTTTTGCTTTAATTTACATATAACTGTCTAGTGTGAAAATTTATTGCGTTGCCTACAAAATAGTCACACTGTGAAGATGTGACCTCTTCACCATTTACATACTAGTGCTGATGAAATTTATCTCCTGCTGGTCATTCCAGTCTGCATTATCTCAAAATGAAGTCTAACTATGGTCACAGCAGTTTGGTTTTGCCTTTGAGTAAATGCAACACCACTTAGCTTCTGTGGAGCAGGAACAAAGGCATTTATTTGATCTCTGATCTTCTGTGCAACCTTTTTCTGCTGGCCTCCAGTAGGCGAATAGTTATATATATTTAATATTTGGTTAAACTAGAAATTTGAGACAGAGACTTGCTGCCAATCAAAGAGGCTTAATTGCTAGCAGGACAGAACACAATTGACTGTGTTCATTGTAAGGTTTTCTGGACATTGAACTTCTCTTTGACGGAATTGAAGCAAGCATTCTTTATTGCCATTTTTTTCTTAGCTTTCAAAGTTTCTTCCTGGTGGAAAGAAGTACATCATATTTTTAAAATAACTGAATTCTCTTGGTAGAAATACCCCACTTCCTCTTTATCTACCTAAGCAATAAGAGATTAGTTGACTCACTTCTTACAAAGCTTATTTTCTATGAAACTCTCTTATTTTAACCTCCTGAAGCTAGATCTTCTAGGGCTTCAATCAGTTAAAAAAGAATTTCAGTTCCAGCCCTCCTAATTTAGTTTCTGTTGGAAAAATATATCCTAGTTTTCTTCTTTTACCTTTGCCTCTCATACCAACAAAATGAAAAAGACCTGATTTCTTAGACCTGATTTGTTATGCCCATATATTTCTTTACAAGTTTATTTTTTTCAGTGACATTATACAAGTTTAGTTGTTCCTCAACCTTTTACTTGATTGTGGGCACAGAGATGCCAACATTTATTTTAATATCTCTTCTTTGACTGCTTGGTTGGGTTGTCCCTTAATAAACTGGTAAAGCATTATCTAATGTAGATATCAAGGTTTTATTTTCAAAGGCTTCTTATACATACTCTGTTGTAAGTTATTTCCTTCTCTCATAGTGCTCGCTTATGCTTCCCAAGGCAAGGAAGACTTTTTCTCAAGTTTCATTTAAATCGTTAAAAATTAAACTGGTACTTCTGTTTAGAAAGAGTTTAAGTAAAAATAAAAGGAAATCATTGAGTTAAAAAAAAACAAGCTATAAATTAATCATGGAAAACGTTCATCTCACAGAGGTCTCTGCCCAACTGTTTCCTGGTGCATTTCAAGAATTATTTTCATGCTTTCTGAAGACATTAGAAGCAAACAGTTCTCCACAGTGATACTGTTTTTAAAAAATCTATCAGTTTACCTTTAATCTTAATTTGTTTTGAACTATAATACCTGGCTTTAGAACTGAGGAGCACAATGCGATAATTGTTTTATAGGTAAATGTAGAAGTTTCCTTCTCTTACAGTTTTAGAATCTTCTTCTAAGGTGCTGATTCTTAATAGTTCTGAATCTGGACATTTTAGCATGTAGTCTCCAGATAACTTCTTCAAAGTGGCTCTGCTTTTTAAATGTTATTTCAACTGTGTGATGCTTTGAGCTGGAGAATTAGGAGTACAGGGATTTAAAGAGGTCTTTCCTAATGTTCTACCAAGAAAATAGCTGTATTAAGCTGTTTTCAGTTCATGGATTATAAAAAGACATAATTCTTATGTGGTGTATCTAGTCTTACCAATTTCCAACTTAATTTGGGTTGTAGTATTAGTAGAAGCAGTTCAATGTAACTGAATGTTGAGGTATGGGTTTTTTTGTTTTTTGTTTGTTTTCAGAAGAAAGGTTTGCCCATTTTGCTCACATCCTAGTTCAGATTATATGTCACAGAGCCAGAATTTGCTTAATTTATTAGCTGTTTAGTTGGAATTCACAGCATAGTGGAAAATGTTTGCAGATAATTCTGTGCAATAGTAGAAACTTCAGTTGCTTCCTCGTATTTCTTCAGGGCAGTGATCACAACCAGATTCAACGTATGCACAAAGCAGCGGATACCATGGTAGCGGCCGTCGCTGATTGCTTTTACCATGTTGGATCCATTGTCAGTCTCAAAGACCTACTTCCAGCTAGGTGCCTTGAACTCAAATAGCTTTTCACACAGACTTCAGGATGTGAGCTAAGGTATGGCCTTTTTTCATGAGCTGGGCCTACATATGGGTTAACAGTAACCTGCAACTTTTATAGAAAAGAGACTACTGGCTGTAGTTTAATGTCAGACAATGACTAGTTGCAATCATTGATAGGCAAGGTAGTGTGTATTCTTCATTAATTTGAAGTACTCTCACCTTTTAGAGATTATCCCTATTTTTCTCTGTGTTTTTGTCAAAGAAACAATCCAAGTAAAAATTTCTCATTAGAACCTGGTGTAGAGGTCTAAGATATATCTGCCTTATGATTCAACTATTGTCTTCAATATGAGATATGTATGATCATTTCTTACACGCATTTGTTGTTAAAAAAAATAATAACCTTTTAAAACTTCTGTGGATTCTTGCACTTTTTTTTTTTTTACTTAATTGGAGTAAAAAAAAAAAAAAACCCATAAAATTTACCATTGTAAACATATGCACTATTTTAATAATCTGCTAATCTTAAAAACTGGAATTAGGAAATTGGTATTTATGAAGAGGTCTTGAAATTTAGAGTCAGTAGTTTTCCGAGGGTAACCTATACGTTGGGGTGGTGAAAACATTAAGGTCCTAAATTGGATTGATGTGGTTCACTCTCCAGTCCAGAGGTTCATTCTCCACTCCAGAGGTTCTTGTTTCTTCAGGGAGAAATTACCCTTTCTGGAAAAATGAGCTTTACTTTCATATCTTCCTTCTGTGCTTGGCAAGATATGTTTCTTTAGGTGAAATCTTTATTGAGAGTACAGTGGATCAACTGATTGACAAGAGGTTCTTGTTTCTTCAGGGAGAAATTACCCTTTCTGGAAAAATGAGCTTTACTTTCATAACTTCCTTCTGTGCTTGGCAAGATATGTTTCTTTAGGTGAAATCTTTATTGAGAGTACAGTGGATCAACTGATTGACGATAGACTTAGGAAGTCAACTATATTTTATTAAAGCTATAACCATAATTGTTTTCTCATACAACTTACTGTTGCTTTTTCACTTTAATTCAGTGGCCCTATTACTTTAAAGTTTTTAAGCTTTGATAATACAGACAGAATCATTTACAATTGGGGAAGGAGTGTTTGTAAATTCAGAATGGATACTATCAAGCAGCTTACGCGCTTTTCTTAATTCTCAGTATTTGACACTGATTGTTAATAGCTGTTGATAAATGCAGAAGTTGAAAATCCGTTTGAGCTTTTCTACCAGAATCATATCTTTATTAAGAAATGGCCTGACTCAGTATTAAACTATAATCTCAACTTTATTTCATAGCTATACAAGACATAATATCTTAGTTGACTCTAGTAATAAAAATATCTGATTTTTCAGTCTTAAAATATTCACTATAGGGCCGGCCCGGTGGCGCACTGGATAGTGCGCCACTTGGGAAGCGCGGCGGCGCTCCTGCCCGAGGGTTCGGATCCCACATACAGACCGGTTCCCGCTCACTGGCTGAGCGAGGCGCGGGAGCAACGCCGAGGGTTGCAATCCCGTTGCCGGTCCCCGGTCCGGTACGGGGGCAACACTGGGGGTTGTGATCCGTTGCCGGGCACAGAAAAAAAAAAAAAAAAAAAAAAAAAAATTCACTATACTCTTCTTACATAGACATGCAAACACACGTTTCCATATACATGCACGCAGAAGTTGATGACTGAAACGGTTGAACAGTATGACATCTGACAAGTGGTTCCCTGAGTGGCAAAGGAAAGTGGCCATGTGTTCTCTGTGGCTTCTTATATCTCAGGGGAGATAAGAAGAGAGCATAGGAGAAGAGTCAATAATCCAGTGACACATTGTACCTCTTCAGTTAAGTCATCTTGCCAGATTAGATACTGATTTTTTCATAAACTATAGGAACCAAATTCAAAACACATGCATTGTTCTGTATCCATTTACCCTTGCTACCTACCTGAGAGGCTTCTTAGTTTACTGCTTATTATCTACCTGTAGCAAAGCATTGAATTGCTTCTAAGCAATTTTTGTCTTTGTGGTAAAGGAAGGTTTATTTGTACATTGATGACATATTATTTTGTTAAGGATTCTTCTATCTTCTGTTATTCTTTTATAGTTCTCTAAGTCTCCATCCCCACTTTGTGAAATATTATTTTAATGTAATGGCCAAATCCTTTTATTGGTAGGTATACAACTAGAAAAATAAGTGATGCGTGGTTTAGATCATACCTTAACATAAGTGTTTTTAAATACCTTTATATGTGATTTCAGTTTGCTTTAAATTTATCTCTTTAATGAATTAATGAAAATGTAGGGGGTTTTTTAAATCTAAGCAGTAATGCAAAGATGTTAATTAAGTGAAATAATATATGCTAGGAGTTGAAATAGAAGAAAAGGAAATAATGTTTAGTTGTGATTTGCAGTGAATCTTGTTTTAAAGTACTAGTATATTTATCTAGAATATGTAAAGAAACATTTGATGCCCTGTACACTGAAACCTTGCTGTAGTACATCCTATTATGATAAAAATTATGAATTATGATAACAGTTTGATATAAATTCTATGTAAGATCCTGACAGGAAGTAACATAATAATATCTTTTAAATTATTAAGCCCTGAAACTTAGTGTTTACTTTAAGGTCCAGTGTATAGAAGTATGTTATATTGAGATATCTAGTAGTGAACCTACATTTTACTCTGAAATATTGTATTTCTGTTTTTTCTTGAAAATTAATATACTCTGAGTGAAATACAAATAGTGTTAAAATATAAAACTGCAAGTGGTTCTTTGATTCCCAAGTCTTAGAAGACATAGGATGGACATCTGTCACTTTTAGGTATAAAAATGATTTCTCTATCACAAGGTATTTATAATTAAGTGTCTTTTTAAAGGTGTGGCTCTAAGGACATACCAGGTACCTGGGACTTTTACAGTATGACATTCGTATAATGCTTATCTCTTGTCTGTTTTTATATTAGAGGAGAAAGCCCTCCTAATATATTAAAACCCATAAATTTATTTACAATCCTAGGCATTAGCCAATGGCTTCAAAAGCAATAATGAATCTATCTTAAACTACCCCTGATATGTATATCATGTGTATGACAAATGAAATGTACATTCTCATTTTTATATAACTACTACTGTTGATTTATGGAGGTGTTTCTTTTTCAGTCCTAAAATCTTAATTTTCCTTGCGTTTCTTTCTATATTAAAAAAAAAAAATTCAGATCTAAAAGGGAAAGTGTTAAAACAGGAGCAAAACCAGATGCATCTGATCAAGAACCAGAAGGACTTACTCTTTTGGTACCAGACATCCAAAAGACTGCTGAGATAGTTTATGCAGCCACCACCAGTTTACGGCAAGCAAATCAAGGTACAAGACTATTCCTCTCATGCTATTTTTCATTTGATTCAAAGCTATTTTATTTACCTACTGAATACTGCCTTTCTCTTTCTGCTTTATGTTAATGGACTTCAGGCACATTCTTTTTGTTCTCTGTCACGTTTTGTTCTTTGTCACGTTTCAATTATGAATAATCTCTAATTTTAAAATATATATCTCTATTATATATGATTGCTAAGACTAAATTTAGTAGGCTGAGAGCATACATCATAAGTTTATCTTTTTTTTCCACATTGAAAGTCATGAAATTGAAAAGTGTCATTGTATTAGATAGAAAATAGTACATTAAACTATGTGTGAGAGTTTGGTTTAAGTTGATACTTGCATATATTATCAGAAGATAACAATGATCCGCATTATCTATTGTTTCACTTCTGTTTTTAACGTTGATTTGGGTTTTCATGCTATTGTTTATGAAGTGGAAATAAATCTTTTATTCTCAAAATGGTGTAATAGGAAGATAATTTTGATGTTTGGCAATTTTTTGGAATTCTAAGTTTGAGCTCTAGAAGTGAATTGTTTTTAGTTTTAGTCTTCTGAAAATGCATACTTACGTTATTTATCTTGAAATATTAAATAACAGAAAAAAAATTAGGTGAATACTCAAAGAAGGCGGCTATGAAACCCAAACCCTTGTCAGTATTAAAATCACTTGAAGAAAAATATGTGGCTGTTATGAAGAAATTACAGTTTGGTAAGATGAAATTTTTCTTTGTTAAGATCTCGCTTTCCATTTTTTAATTGTGCTATTGAAATATGTTCTAGTAAATTAAAGATTTTAAGATTTGCTTATAATATGAACTATACTTTATATATCTATACATATGAAATTTTTTTATTGTCTTTTATCTCTTGAATCTGTATTTGTAGTTGTATTTGGAAATTCTGACTTAAGTAGAAGGACTGTAGGAACCTAGAAAAAATAAAAACAAAGCTAAATGTCCACAAACAGGCAGAATGTGGTTTTCTTTCTTTTACCTCTCCATTTCTGTACATCCTAGCCTGAAGGGAAGCCAACACCTGGAACTTAGAACTAAGTCTATTACCATGATTGACCTTTAGAAAATTCAGTTCTAACCTTTCCCATTCCAAAACTCTTGACAAGTTAGGACTGATGAAAAGGTCATACCAGCACCCCTTATAAGGTTGGTCTGTAAGTAAACACTCAGGTTTGTCATGAAGATCGCAAGAGATAATATATGCAAAAGTGATTTATACTTCTGTTTGGGGTTTGGTTAGTGTCTAATGATATTATAGCTTTTTGCCTGCCCCTGATTGGCAGTCTAGCCTGTTCCTTTCATTCTAAGTATATTAACTTGTTTTTTTAACAATACTTCCAAAGAATCATTTTATTGAAAATTATTTTTTGTAAATATTAAAACCGCATACTTTTGCTTATATGAGTTTAAGCATTACCAAGGTTGTTTATAGTGTTTCGACTCTCATTAGTTCCTTTAGTATTCAAACAGTTACATATTATTTATTGTCACATAAAAAAAATTACCCCCATAACTTAGATGCTCAAAATAACTAACCTTTACTATCTCACTATTTTCGTGGGTCTGGAATTCAGGAATGGTTTCGCTCACTATTTGGCTTAGGGTCTCTTATAAGATTGCAGTCAAGATGTTCGCTGGAGTTTTAGTCATGTGAAGGCTTGACTGGGGCTGGAGCCTCACTTGTGTGGCTGTTGATAGGAGGCCTCAGCTCCATGCCCTGTGGGCCTCTCTGTAGATAGGGCTTATTGAGTGTCTTCACACATCTAAGCTGGCTTCCCTAAGAGAGAAAGCAAATAGAAAGCCATGGTGCCTTTTATGACCTAATCTTAGAGGTTGTATACCATTACTAAGCCTTGCCCACACTCAAGGAGAGGGGAATTAATTTCTGCCTTTAAGAGTGTCAGAAAAGTTTCTATAGTGTGTTTGTGTATATGTGTTTGTATTGGAAGTAAACATTTTATTGAACTTAGGTTTTGTTCTGCTTTCTGGGTCATCAGAAATATGTCTGTTAATGCCTTTAAAATACATTCCACAGTGGTGGTGTAGTTGGAAGTGTTTAGCCATATTTAATCTCTATAAATTCTTTCACTAGATCTTTCAGTTCAGAAAGTTTCATTTTGCCAATGAATGTGTTTATGCATGTGAGATTCTGACTTAAAATTATTGCCTCTAAGAAATTCAGAGTTATATGTGCAGATCCTTTGATTGATGTTATCCAGCCAGGAGGGTTCTCTCAATACCACATAAATTCATAAACTTTCCAAGTTAGTTGTGACTTTTGAACATAATTGAGTTTTGCTACCCATTGACTTTCAGAACAATTCAGGAAAAAGACAAGTTTTCTGTTGCTTTCTTTTTAATAAACTACATTTTCTACCTTATATGTCAAACATTTTTTCAGTATCATGATTCTACAACTGTTAATTTGCCTAATATTCTATCATATGATGTACTATCTTTTGTTTAACCAATAACTGGACCTTTAAGTTGTTTCTAGCTTTTCAATAACATATGCAACATTTCAGTGGCCATCATTACATGTAAATATTTTTGCCTGTCCAGGACTAATTCGTTAGAGCAAATTAATGGAAGAGGAATTGCTGAGTCAAACAGGATGTGCATTTTTAACTACTAGCCATTACTTGGAGTGTTTTAGTAAAATTTTAGTTTTAGTAGACCCTGTTCTCTGTGGTATACATATGATCTCGTCTGGACATGGGAATGGGCCCATTTTTGTGTGTCTGGTAGATTGCTATTTATAAAATTCAAAGGTAGTATGTGAAAGAGCAATGTTAGGCGGATGAAATAATTACAGTTTACAAGTTACTGATAGCAGCTAGTCAGTAGCCTTGCTGAGACATAGTACATTTGATCAGTAACCGTTATATACACTGTGTGATAAAATAAGCTTCCAACATTGCTTATTAAATTAGGTTCTACTTATACATGATTGCTGATAGTTTCTGTATAAAGTGAACCAAAATTTTTCCTCTCTGAGAAATTTTTTAAACAAAGATTATAACACTCCTATTTGAACACTGTAGTACACAGACCTGTGGCACTGTTTATAGGTCTATCCCTTTTTCTAAATTAGTTTCCTCTGTATCATTTGACCCAAAGAGTTTAGCGTAGGGCCTTGCACTTAGTATGCTCTTGATAAAATTTACTAAATTAATGCTAATTAGAACATAGATTAATATTTTCCACATATTTACAACTGTATGGAACACAAGGTACAAAATTATCATTGTCTGTAATGACAGCATTTGCCATAAGTGGTGGTTTTAGTTTAGTGTTGTAATTTATTTAAATGTCTTTCTTTTATACATTAGTGGCGCTTGGGGTTAATCTAGAGATAAAGTTCATTATTTTTTCTTTGTATTGTATACATAACTCACAAGTAAAGAATTACTTAAAGTTTTTCCAAAGTTGCCTAAATAAATTGTTTAGAATTAGCTCATTAATGATGTCAGATAGTTGTTTTTTGTCCTGAATCAGTTAAACATTATTCTAATGATATTTGATTTTATTAATGTAAATTTCTGAAATAATGCAAAAGTAAACTCCAGCCTGTCATTTCTGTTCTCTAATTCCAAATCAATGCATGTATATAAACACTTATTCTATTTTTAAGAAATGAAATTACTAAGAATACTTTTTGTAATTTTATATTCTGAATTGTTTTGGCAAAATATTATATATTACCCTTTTAATAATAGATTATCTGCTACTTTACATTGTCATTTTATTTTATTTTTTATTTATAAAGAAAACAATTTATACAGTCATTTAGCTACTTGAAATAATGTACCAGTGTCTACACTGTAGATTAAAAATTATTTTTTGCGGGCCGGCCCGGTGGCGCACTGGATATTGCGCCGCTTGGGAAGCGCGGCGGCGCTCCTGCCCGAGGGTTCGGATCCCACATACGGACCGGTTCCCGCTCACTGGCTGAGCTAGGCGTGGGAAGCAACACCGAGGGTTGCGATCCCGTTGCCGGTCCCCGGCCCGGTACGGGGGCAACACTGAGGGTTGCGATCTATTGCCGGACATGGAAAAAGACAAAAAAAAAAAATTATTTTTTGCTTTTGCTTCCATTACATATTTTATTCATCTAACAGTGTTAACACGTATATGTAGGTGTTGATAAGCATATGTAGTTTGATTTTCTTCCATGTTGCAGTCCTCTCCATTTTTGGTGGAAGAAGGACTAGTGATTTATTTGTGATTTTTGTCATTATAACAACTGTCTTCCATTCTGGTTCCTTTTTTTTTTTTTTCCTTTGTGTTGTTTTTCCCCCACTTCTTACCTTAGATACATTTGAGATGGTTTCTGAAGACGAAGATGGAAAATTGGGTTTTAAAGTAAATTACCACTACATGTCTCAGGTGAAAAATGCAAACGATGCAAACAGTGCTGCCAGAGCCCGCCGCCTTGCCCAGGAAGCTGTGACTCTTTCAACCTCACTGCCTCTGTCTTCATCCTCTAGTGTGTTTGTACGCTGTGATGAAGAGCGACTTGACATCATGAAGGTGGGAAAACAACTTTTCCCCCTATCTCTCTGGCTGATCTAACTACTAAAATATTTATGCAAAGTACTAGAAATAGCATAAATTTTAATTAAATCAGTTGAACATTTTGGTGACCATTTTGGACTATGGTAGAAGGAGTCTTATTCTCTTGTTAGTTCAGAGTATGTGGATCAGATTGTTGTTCAAAATAAAAATTTAGAAGAAAATAGCATAAGAGCCGTCTTGCTTAAGCAAAGCCTGTATCCAGCCTGTCACAGTTTTAAAGCATAGTATCAAAGGATTTAATGATGATCATTAGGAAAAAAAGTTACAGGATTCTGTGTCATCCGAGATATTTCTCTCATGTTTTATCTTATCACTCTTCAAAAATTAGTCTTTTTCTTCTTTTCTAGGAAATTTACATATTTACAAATCCATAAGTCTGTAAATTAAGTAATGGTAATACAATAAAATATCATCTGTACCTTTATGTTTTAACACTAGTGATCTGTTTTTAAATTTCAAGAGACTGCTACATCAAGAAAATTCTTAAGATTTGACCCCTGGGGGAAAAAAACTTCCTTTATGTTTATGATTTAATTCATGGATTAAATACTCTATCTTCCTTAGATACACAGCTAAAACTATTGACCCATTGGCTTGTGAGAGGTTTTGTTTGCTTGCTTATTTTGCTTTTTTAGAAAATTCTTATGTGGAGATCTCATAGACCTTGCCTGTTTGTCCACACTCTTATCTGTTTGTTCTTATATACAATAGAATGTTTTATCGGACTGTTGTCTAGGGGAAAGTATTTTATCACTAAATGTACCACACATTCAAATTTGTGAGTTTGTTTCTGTTAAGCATTATCCCATATATGAAAGATCATAGCATAGAGCCTCAAAGCATAAATCTATATCCATTTCCTAATCCTGTATTTATTTTTAACTTTTAATTTTATTTTTAACACATTTGGGTAGAGATGTATATAAGTTGTTAGATGGTTGTTTTTATTTCATGTTGGATTGTATTTTCTAAATATCAGTATTTAGGAATAGTAATGTGAGCTTCTGTGTGTTTGTATATGCATACCAGGTTCTGATAACTGGTCCAGCAGACACCCCTTATGCAAATGGCTGCTTTGAGTTTGATGTGTATTTTCCTCAAGATTATCCCAGTTCACCCCCTCTTGTGAATCTAGAGACAACTGGTGGTCATAGTGTGCGATTCAATCCAAACCTTTATAATGATGGCAAGGTAATGTAATTGCAGTCTTTGTTTCCAATGCCAATGTATTGTATCCAAACTTTCTTTGTAATTTGAACAAAAATTTTGTCTTAGTCAATCTTTCTAAGAGGACATGGATTTCTTCATCTTTTTCTTCCCTGTATGCACAAATTAGCTTGAGGAATAAGAGAGAAGGAACTGAAAAGGGCAGTACTACAGTACTGAGGGCCTAATTTATTCGGGAGATCCCATAGCCAACTGCTGTGAGTTGTCCCTGTTCAATATAGCAGAGCCAGTGTCTGTCTTTGCCTCTTAACTTCTTATACTTTCTGTATCTCCAATTCCCATCGGGTTTTTTTGTTTGTTTGTTTGTTTGTTTGTTTGTTTTTTCCTTTTTGTCTTTTTTACTGACGGGTAACGGGATCGCAACCCTCGGTGTCACGCCCGTACCGGGGACCAGCAACGGGATCACAACCCTCGGTGTTGCGCCCGCAGCGCGCTCAGCCAGTGAGCGGGAACCGGTCTCCACATGGGATCCAAACCCTCAGCGGGAGTGCCGCCACGCTCCCAAGCGGCGCACTTTCCAGTGCACCACCGGGCCGGCCCATCCCATCGTTTTTTCACAAGTGCCTAAAAGTAGATGAATGGCAAAAGTATGGTACCGTCAACTCTTTGTTCCTTTTTTACACATAACTTTTTTTTAACCATCATAAGTACCTTTATATTCCATAATACACACAATCGTGAACTTATTTTTAAAGTTTATGTTAAACTGTTTTCACATTTTCTTGTGTTGAAAATGGGAAGAAGATGCATTCCCATCAATTAAAAAAAAAGCTAACAGGAATAATAAAAATCATCTCATGTGACATTAAGCATTTTAAAATTAAATTTAAAAGAACTATCATCACTTTTCTTTTTTTTTTTTTTCTTTTTTCATGACCGGCAACGGATCGCAACCCTCAGTGTCGCACCCGTACCGGACCAGGACCGGCAACGGGATCGCAACCCTCGGTGTTGCTCCCGCACCTCGCTCAGCCAGTGAGCGGCCGGTCTGTATGTGGGATCCGAACCCTCGGCGGGAGCGCCACCACGCTTCCCAAGCGGCGCACTGTAGCAGTGCGCCACCGGGCCGGCCCAAAAGAACTATCATCACTTTTCTTTTTTTTTTTTTTCTTTTTTCATGACCGGCAACGGATCGCAACCCTCAGTGTCGCACCCGTACCGGACCAGGACCGGCAACGGGATCGCAACCCTCGGTGTTGCTCCCGCACCTCGCTCAGCCAGTGAGCGGCCGGTCTGTATGTGGGATCCGAACCCTCGGCGGGAGCGCCACCACGCTTCCCAAGCGGCGCACTGTAGCAGTGCGCCACCGGGCCGGCCCAAAAGAACTATCATCACTTTTCAAGTAATTTTGGACAGTTCAGTGGAATTTCAATGGTAGATTTTGTGCTGAGTATTTAGTGTTTAAAAACCATTAAAAGGTGAGAAGAAATGTGTAGACTTCACAGGCAGTCGCTTCTTTGATGGTGCGTGAATAGCAAATGCTTGAAATTGATCTGTTTTATCAAAGATGTCTCCAAGTTTTCCATTGGTTTTACTTTCTTAGTTGCAAGGGTACAGCCTGCCTCAGATCTGTGATTGCAAGTTATTATTTTGTCTTTATCATTAGCTCAAATTTTAAGACTAGAATTAGTTTTCTGGGTTTAATTGCAAAAGACTTAACCGAGGCAACTTTTGTTGGAAGTGATTTTCTGTCACTGAGTAGAGAAGAGGAGATAGCAGTGTTGACTTTGCTCTAGAGAGACTGGAACCTGAATAAAGTGTAAAATATTAAAATTTATTTAAGAAATTAATTCCTTAAGGGTTAGTGATGTACGGAATCAAGTAAGGGCTTGGGGATTCAGTATCCTGAATTATATAGTCTTTTGCCATCATGACTACTTATGTGCTTCATGGTGCACACAATTGTGAAACTTATTTTTAAAGTTTACATGCTGATAACATTTAACCTTGGATCCTATATCAGTAGATAGGGATAAGAATACCTTCCACTGTTAATCACAGGAATGCTCTAAAAATAAAATGGAACGGTATGTCTGACAGTTCTTTGAGTAATACACAAGGCTGTACTGATCCATCTTTTTAAATTATTAGTAAAACTGTTCTAAATGAATTAGTGTATTTTGTGTTATTGCTTTCAGAGAGCATTGAGAGAGTAACAAGGAGACAGACCTATGCTTTTTTAAGGAACTTATTTTCCAAATTTTCTGCCCACTTATTTTCCACATCTGTTGCCCACTATATGAAATTGTAAATTTACCATTAAAAATTCACAAAATCTGAAGTGATTTTTATTTTGATAGAACATATGCCTGAAGAACAAACGTTAACATGCCCATTTTACTTTTATTACATGAATATTTTACAAGCACAGATACAGATAAAATGTTCCCAGTTCTTTTCTTCCCAAAATGTCCTATTGACCTGTTTTTGGCACATGGTTTGGGTTGAGTCATGTTGTTTAAGTGGACAAGTATCTATGTGTTTTAAAGTGCATTCTGAGGAACCCTGGGAATTCTTAAGACCCTGTCAGGGGATCCATGAAGTCCTCCCTTTTCCAGCTTCAAGTGTGTATGAAGCCAGATTCAGTCCATTTACTTGAACCAAAACAATATTTTGGCACACATTGAGTGTAAATGCAGATATGAAATCAAGCTCTCTCCATATTAAGCCATATTCTAATTTAAAAATTTATAAAATTTAGAAAGATTAACAAAAATGTAAAACGGTACCACTTTTTCTCACTAAAAATTCTGTGTTTTAGAAAAGAGTTGATTTTCATTAAAAAAAAAAAGGGGGGGGTATTTATGTTAACGTGTGATAAGTATTGGTTCATTTTCATTATGAAGAAATTATAATGCCGTACAGATTTGGATCACATGTAAATGTGCCAATTTGTTGTAACAGACCAGTCCTTAGTTTTGTTCAGAGACATAAAGATAAGTATTGGTTCATTTTCATTATGAAGAAATTATAATGCCGTACAGATTTGGATCACATCTAAATGTGCCAATTTGTTGTAACAGACCAGTCCTTAGTTTTGTTCAGAGACATAAAACTGAAATACTTTGATGTGATGTCATTTCGTTTTTACTTCTACTTTGCTTTTAAGCACTCCTTCTTTCAATTGTGTTTCTACATTCTTTCTTTCTTCTTCAGGTTTGTTTAAGCATCTTAAATACATGGCATGGAAGACCAGAGGAGAAGTGGAATCCTCAGACCTCAAGCTTTTTGCAAGTAAACAAAATTTATCTAATAGTTTCTTTTAGAAAGTAAAGAACTATATTAAAAAAAAATTTTTTTAGTGACCAAGAATAAACATAGTAACCAAAAGAAAAGATAGATTGGTAGGAAATACATATTAAATAACTTATAGGTGAGCAGTTAGTACATTGGATTCTCAACTGGAGTTTAAAATCTCAAGTTAGAGCATAAGACAAAAATTGAGTTTTGTCAAAATTACCTTTTTAAAAATCTATAACTTGCTCTTAAAATACACAGTGGTGTAGCGAGACAAAACAGATCAGTCTCTCCCATCTCCTAGTTCACACAACAGGGCTTAAACTCATATGAATAGAATTTAATACACTAATTAGTTTTACATATTTCTTCATATATGATATGGTTCTTCTATAACCTAATTAATAATTTGACTTAGGCTCAGAAGGACTGTCCTGAAGTTCATAAAACTTGGGATTCAAAGTTTTTATTTTGCAGAGCATTTGATACACAGATTTCATAATCTTGAATTTTATAAATTAATCTTCACAAATCACTTGAACACATATTATAAAATATGTTACATAATATTCCATCAAATGTTTTTTATTGATGCTTTATTGTAATAGTTCAGAATCCCAGCAGAGAGTTGGGCAAATAAGGATATTGATAATGTGAACTAACTTTGTTGCTTGTTTATATAGGAAGCAGAAACAATTATGGCGGCTACAAAATATTTTAAACTCACATTTACAGTTAGTGTTTATTTTAGGAAAGACCATCATAAATTATCCCCAGGTAAGCCTACAAAAGTTGGCCTACCTTGAAAAGATTCTTTTTCTACATTTTTATTTTACATTTGGTGAAAGCAGATGTGCAAAAGAATACTTTAGGATGGTGCTTTTTTAGATTTTCTGAAAAGACCTTGCAGCATCCTCATAAATTAAAGAAATAATACTACAGTAAATTTTTTTCTTTAATGTGGAGACCAAGAAAAAAGAGGTTACATGATTAATGCAGAGTAACTAAGGAAGTTACTAGAATATTCCTTGAAGAAATTAACTTCTTCAATTTAGAAATGAATATGTGAACTCCAGTCTAGAAACCTTAAAATATTTTTCTATATGTATGCTGTTCTTGTCAACATAAACTAAGCTTATGATGAGTTTAACTATGAATGGAAATTCAGAGATGTCTTTACTTTTCATGAAGTAAATTACCTGAGAATTGGAATAAATTTTTGAAATTTAGGTTGAATTTAATACATTTACAGTTGATTTTCAAGCTTTTTTAGTAGAAAATTTGATTTGCTTTTAATTTTTATATGGCCTGTATATTCAATAAATACCAAGAATCCTGTGAAATAAAGATACTTATCCTCAGTGGTTTAGATTTTTACAAGTTTGGAAACTTACTATTCGTATTAAAAAATGATCTTTTCTGTATATTCCTTTTAAGGTTTTTTAGTTATATGTTATATGTTCACAGTCATAATTAACACAGTAGATAAATTATTTGTATGGTGCTTTGTTCACTTAATATTAAAGAACATCTATTTATCACATGTTCACAAAGGATAAAGATTCTTGCACCATACTGAGAATCTTTCAGAATTTTTAGAAGGTTATGATACGATTAAAAAGATTTCCAAAAGTTTTGAGCAGTGACCAGCATTAGTAGAATAATTCCTTAGCTTCTTTGCAGTGAGACTCCTAAAAGAATAATATTTATTTGTATAAAAATATCACATTTCTTAAATCTTATGCCATACATCTTGAATCCAGCACTAACCTAATAATAGTTTTGACTATTTGCATAATCTAAAATCAAAAGTTATATTATTCATTAGAACTATCATCAAGAGTGATTACATTTTATCAGTAGTACCAAGTTTTAGCATTCTTATTATGTAACTGATTTGGGGGGGAGGGGTTGGTGGCTGGCCTATATGGGTATCCAAGCCCTAGACTTTGGTGTTAACACTGTGCTCTAACCAACAGACCTAACCAGCCAGCCCCTGTAACTGTTTTTTGTTTGTTTGCTTTGATTGCTGGCTGGTATGGGGATCCAAGCGCATGATCTTGATGTTATGTGGCTCTGCTCTCACCAACTGAGCAAACCAGTTAACTGTTACTGGATTTTAATGTTGCTGACTTAGTAGATACCTGAAGTACCTGTTAATGCCTTGTAAATAATTTGTTCCAATTAGATGTTGGGGCTGGCCAGTTAGCTCGGTTGGTTAGAGCATGGTGCTGACAGCACCAAGGTCCAGGCTTCAATCCCTATACCACTAGCTGCCAAAAAAAAAAAAAAAGATGTTAACATAGATGTTTATTAATGTGCAAGAGGAGTTAAACATATTTAATGGCTCATGCAATCAACCATTTATAAATGGTCATAAATGTTAAGTAGCATGTGCTACCATTTTTCTTAAAATGAAGTGAAATCAGCTTGTGATTACAATGCTACCCTGTAGCATAGTTTCCCATAGAGGTAGGTCATTACCATTTTGAAATAGTTAGAAGCATTTTACCAATTAGGAGTGTTTCTCTCCCTTACTCTAAAGATGTTGTTATTTCATATAATATAGTTTCTTATTGCAAATTGAAATTTTGGATTGTATACTTTGTATTTCCCTGTGTCTGAAATGTTCATAATAAAATTTTTCAGGGTACCAGACCAGGTCAAAGAATTAAATCCTCCAACAAGATATAAGATGAAAATGAAGGAAGTCAAAAGTTAATAATTCCTAATGGGATTTGGGTAGGGGGAGAAATATGGCAAACTGGTGGATATTCTAAAGATTAGGAGTAAGATTCAAGAATGGATAGTAGGAAGAATACAATGACCAAATGAATATATGAAGTTGTAGGAGACAAGACTCTACCAACTAGTTGAGTGGACTAGTAGAAGACCATTCAACAGGGTTAAGAATTTTTTTGACACAGATAATGAAAGGAAGCTGTTCTTGATACCAGTCCCTGAACAAATTACTTGTACAGTGAGAGCTTCTTGCAGTTTTGTGGATGCTAACATGAAGCTAAAGACAAGAGAGACGCCTATGATAAGTCTTTAACTCTTGACTGCATGCAGATATCAAAGAACTGACTAAAATCAGTGAACGTACACTATGAAATAAAAATATATACCGTTTGTCATTACATTAACTTAAATATAATTATATGTATAAATATACTGTGGAACGTAGTAGATGTTTTTATGTTCGTTAATAATTGATTTTCAATTCAGATTCTAACAAAACTTTTTAGCTAAGTGTAGCTAAGGTAAATAATATTTTTTGGTTTGACCCAGATAGCTTTTTAAATGAAGTTCTGTTGATCAAATAATTCATGCTGATTGCTTTTTTGTATGCCCCTATTTATCTACTGGATGCAGACTGTCAGTTTTTATTCCAAGAAAGACTAGCTACTTTTTTTTTTTTTTTAGCTACTATATATTAAATATTTACTGATGAACACTTCCAACTTAATAAAAACTTTTTAATTCCCTCAGTTATCCTGTAACATAAATTTTAAAGATGATAAAAAAGTACGTTCTAAAGGCATAGATTATTCCTTCTACTGTGTTCTCCCTGACTTCAAACATTATACAGGGCTAGGTGGTTTGAGGTTTTTTTTTTTTAAGAATACTGAAAACAAAATTCTTTTGAAAAGGGGAAATTCTTCATCTCAGTGATTTCCTTTTTTTGTTTGTTTGTTTGTTTTTTGTCTATTTGTTTATTTCATACCCAGTGTTTTATGATCTATTATAAAGTGTGCTGCCAAATAAAACAGCTCTATCCAGGTTAGAAAATTCAAGGGTCCCAAAATTCCATAAAATGAATATTATGACTTCCAAATAGCTGAATTCACTGTAGAAAAATAAACTTTGGGGGCTGGCCATTTAGCTCAGTTGGTTAGAGGGCAGCCTTATAACACCAAGGTCACAAGTTTGGATCCCCTTACCAGACAGCTGCCAAAAAACAAAAAAGGAAAATTTAAAAAAGAAACACATTAGTGCTCGCTTTGGCAGCACATATACTAAAATTGGACCGATACGGAGAAGATTAGCATGGCCCCTGCTCAAGGATGACATGCAAATTCATGAAGCGTTCCATATTTAAAAAAAGAAAAGAAAATTCAAGGGTCCAGAAATGCCTTAAAATGAATATTATGACTTCTTAATAGCTGAATTCACTGTAGAAAAATAAACTTTAAAAAATATTTGTATAACTCCAAAAAGATACATTTAAAGAAAATAAATAGGAGATAATGCCTGCTGTGTCACCCAATGATGAGAAGCTATGCCATAAAGCATTCTTTGAAATTAATTACAGGAAATATTGATCTCTACTAAGAAATACTTTTTGTTGTTATCAAGTACAAACTTTATAATCCAGTGTATTTTTTTCTCTTTCCTCACAATAAGTTATTACCAAAATTATTTCTCAAATGTAATTTTCTTTGTTCTGATACACAAAACACCCATTCTTTATGCTTCCTTTAGAAGACTTTGCTTTGCTGTTTTAAACCAAAAGGTTAAGAATCTCAAGTAATTTGTGTGTGTGTGTGTGTGTGTGTGTGACTGGTAAGGGGATCGGAACCCTTGGCTTGGTGTCACCCACACCGCACTCAGCCAGTGAGCGCACCGGCCATTTCCTATATAGGATCCGAACCCGCAGCCTCGGTGCTCCCAGCACCGCACTCTCCCGAGTGAGCCACAGGGTCGGCCCTCAAGTAATTTTTTTTTTTTTTTTTTCCTTTTTGTTTTTTTCCGTGTCCGGCAACGGATCGCAACCCTCAGTGTCGCCCCCCTACCAGACCGGGACCAGCA
>NW_007726579.1:560472-618348 GCF_000696425.1 Galeopterus variegatus
GCCATTTCCTATATAGGATCCGAGCCCGCAGCCTCGGTGCTCCCAGCACCGCACTCTCCCGAGTGAGCCACAGGGTCGGCCCTCAAGTAATTTTTTTTTTTTTTTTTTCCTTTTTGTCTTTTTCCGTGTCCGGCAACGGATCGCAACCCTCAGTGTCGCCCCCGTACCAGACCGGGACCAGCAACAAGATCGCAACCCTCGGCGTTGCTCCCGCGCCTCGCTCAGCCAGTGAGCGGGAACCGGTCTGCACATGGGATCCGAAACCTCGGCGGGAGCGCCACCGCGCTTCCCAAGTGGCGCACTATAGCAGTGCGCCACCGGGCCGGCCCCAGTAATTTTTAAATTATTTGAATCTACAGCTGCCCGAGAGTTATAAAACTGTATTTGTCTCAAAGGAGATGAGGTTAAATAAATAAATAACAGTACTTTTATATAGATTTGTGATAGGATTTAATTAAAATTTTTTCTTTGCTTTTGTAGAAAATGGGTATTGTAACCCTACTTATATTAATAAATGAGGAAGATTACTTAAAGAGGGACAAGAAATAATAACTATGCCCTGAAAGGTTATTTGAGAAGGGTCAGATTTGAATTAGGGGAAAGCAGATACTCAGAGGAAAACCACCTTTCTTCAGTGATATATTTATAGTTACATAAAGTTTCAAAAATATGAGATCTTTGTCTCAGAATTGTACAGATTAAATTTTTTTCTATAGTTGACCTTGGCCTATGTTCCTTGACTTTCAGGATGCACATCCATGATCCTGTTTAATCATCTGCCTAATAAAAGTGCAGTCGCTGTTAGTCCTTTTTCATTAATGAAGTGGGTAGATGGCATATGATGTATTCCTGCCTTCTAAGATGTTGTATTAGCTAGTTATGTAGGTATATTAGCTAAGAACATTATATTAGCCAGGAATGAGCCCTCTCAAATATGCATTACATCTGGAAAAACAGACCTTCTGGTAAATAAATGAGGGGTTGCAGGTGGCCTTAGAACCATGAGACCATTTTGCCAATGAGAACTTCCAATAATCAGCTTTTTGTGGTACAGAGGCAGTTAATTTTCCTTGGAATAAAAATTGAAAACTGCCTCACGCATAGTTTTCCTGAAAAGTAAATATTAAAGAGTGCATGGTTAGTTTTATGCTTTTAAAAGTGAGGACAATTTGAGCACAATGTTTAAATTGGTATGGGATATTAATAAGCAAATTTTTTTTTAGCATTTTTAGGAAATAGGATCTTCATATCTATTTTTATTCAAGGATTTGAGAATATAAAACATAAGATATATAAATATTATATAAGGCTGTACTGTACCTAATTTAATTTTGCTGTAATAATAAAGTATTTCAGTGTCATAATCATGAACGTCAATTTTGTGATGATGGAAATATATGGAAACACATTATCCTTGTGGGTAAAGCAAGGTATCAGTTTACTGGTAGTAAAAATGTCCCATTATAACTATTCTTTATTTCCTCTGTTCTTCAGGTGTTGGTGTCTGTCCAGTCCCTTATATTAGTAGCTGAACCTTATTTTAATGAGCCAGGATATGAACGGTCTAGAGGCACTCCCAGTGGCACACAGAGTTCTCGAGAATATGATGGAAACATTAGACAAGCAACAGTTAAGTGGGCAATGCTAGAACAAATCAGAAATCCTTCACCATGCTTTAAAGAGGTACGTTCAATAAAATTAGTGAAAAACTTTATTAAAGATGTTATAGAATATAGTTTGTTGGTATTATACCTGTCTTTATATTTAGAGTATCTGGTATAATAATCTTTAGTTTTTAGAGTTAATCCTAAAAAGTCACTAATAATATACAAGTAGTACAGGTGACATCTAAAACCGTCTACATCCTAAAGGAGATTGGACTATATTTTGGGACAGTAATATTCTTTATTTTTAATAGCTACTGTTCTACTAAAAAATGGCCAAATATTTCTCAGAAAAATCTTATTTTTTATTGAAGATCAAGATACTTTCTAAAGTTGTCTTGCAAATAGAAATTTTGCCCTTATACTAATTAATGTATATGTGTGGATGTTAAGGAAAAGACATTTCCTTTTCTTTAGGAAAAAGTTGGACTACATTGCGCCTTTTGAATATGTTGTATTATATATGTCGTGTGCTCTTTTGATAGGATTAATTGTTTAAGTAGCTGAATGAGATTGGACATTCTTTTCTCCTATAGAACTGGATATTTCAGCACATGTCACCTGATGTCAGGAGCCTGATTCTTCCCTGCTAATGGTGTAGAGTTCAATAAATTGAGTTTTATGGACAAAAAAAACATGGCAGTATCTTTTAAATTTCATTTCTTAGTAATGCTACATACATACTTTTATATTCTGATCTGAAACACATTTTGTTTCACTGCTTGGTGGTTGTTTTTTTTCAAGGTTATACACAAACACTTTTACTTGAAAAGGGTTGAGATCATGGCCCAGTGTGAGGAGTGGATTGCAGACATCCAGCAGTACAGCAGTGATAAGAGGGTAGGCAGGACCATGTCTCACCATGCAGCAGCTCTCAAGGTGAGTAAGCCTTCCTAATACGGGTCCTGTAGGTGGTTTTAAAAGAAAAGTGGTGTATTCATTGACAGAACCATGGCCACCAGAGGGTAAAGATAGGGAGGAGATCAGAAAAACATAATTTGTTTTAAGTTCTGAGGACTAAATTGCTACCCAAAAGTCTATAGAAAAGATACAATCCTTTGAAAATGGATTGATAGTTCCTAAAATTAAAAATGGGTACCTGGACTGAGCCAATAGAGTCTGTAGAGTTCTTTGAAGATGAGGACAGCAAAGTGTGCTCCAATAGTGACTTCTTTTATTCCTTTAGCTTTTCCCTAGGCCTCTTACCTTCCAGAATTTTAATACTTGGAGTAATGAGGGCCGGCCCATGGCTCACTTGGGAGAGTGCGGTGCTGATAACACCAAGTCAAGGGTTAAGATCCCCTTACCAGTCATCTTTTTTTTAAAAAAAAAAAGAAAAGAAAACTTGGAGTAATGAGGGAGATGTGAGTTGCAGGGCCTCTGATTGCTGGCGGTGGCTATCATACAGAACTGTTTGGGGAGAGACGAGCAATTGTTTTCAACTTGGGCATTCACAGAATAGAAGTGTAGGGCCGAGCCCGTGGCGCACTCGGGAGAGTGCGGCGCTCCCGCCGCGGGATCGGATCCTATATAGGGATGACCGGTGCGCTCACAGCACTCACTGGCTGAGCGCCGTGCGGCCGGTCTCAAAAAGGACAAAAAAAAGAATAGAAGTGTAAAATGTGATGGTTTGGGAGATTTTTTTTTTTTTCCCTATGTGGGAATCATCCCTTATAGCAGCCATCCTTTTCTTCCGTCTTTGGAATATCTGTCTTTACTTACCTCTGTGCCTTTCATCCTCTATGAATTATTTTCCCTCTCTCTCTCTTCAATTTTTTCCATCTCCACTTTTCTTCTGACTTTAAAACCATCTTCACCTAAAACAACTAGACAATGATAGTAAGGATTTGTTAGTTTTTCAGGTGTGATTTCAAAAAGGTCCCCATCTTTTCAAGTTACCTACAGAAATATTTACGAATGAAAAGCCATATGATGTCTGGGATTTGCTTTAAAATAAAATGAGAAGGGAAACGTGGTGGGAGTACAGACAAAAACAAGACTGGCTATGAGTTGATAATTGTTGAAGCTGGGTGTTGGATACATGGGTTTATTTTACTATTCTGCCCACTTTTGTATATGTTTGTAATTTTCCATTATAAAAACTTGAAAAGCAAGAAAAACATTTGCATACCCTTAAGCTTGTTCTATTTTGCCCTTATTATTATAAACAGTTTCTCTTCTTTCACTATCAAACTGGAGCAATACTTCTTGCCTCCACTTTAAACCAGCTTCTTACTAATCTTTTGCAATTAAACCTCCATTCTACCAAAGTTACCTTCTCTCTGGTTCTCAAAGCCAGTGACCCTGGCCCACTTCTCCGTTCTCTCATCTGCTCTCTCTCCTCCAGGCCTTTACACATGGTTTCCTTTTCCCTCTGCTTTGCACTTGTTCTGCTAGCTCACTTCCTTTCACTTTTCAGCTTAAATTTCTCTTCATGGAACGCTTTCTTGACTCAGACTATTAGATCATCTCAGTATAAGCTTTTAGAACACCCTATGCGTACCTGTTAAAATACTCATAACACTGGTCTGATGTTTGTCTTTTCTACTATACTTTTCTTCTGTAGACTGTCCTGATTCTTCTTACGCTGTTTAATTCTCTTTTTTTTTTTTTTTTTTTTTTCTTTCCCTTTCTTCTGAATGACTGTTTACCTGAAGGCTTACTTTTTGGCCCTTAGGGGTATTTTATTCTCTCTTTTTCTCTTTCTCTCTCATTGTATCTAGTTTTTTGTTTGTTTGTTTGCTTGCTTGCTTGCTTGAGGCTGGCAGATATGGGGTCTGAACTCTTGACCGTGGTGTTACATGGCCGTGCTCTAACCAATCTCATTGTATCTATACCCCTGACTTTGGCCATTTATTCTTTAAAAGTGACTCTTCAAACTATTCTTTACTCCTAGCTTTCTCCTGAATTGAATTACTGACATTTTTTATTTAGATGTACTGACATCACTTCATTAAAGGTCTAAAATTAGAACTTATCCTTCCTTAAATCAGGTTTTTTAGCTTTCTATATTTACTTAATTTTAAACCATTTTTCTCTGTCTTAAAATCTTCAGATATTATTTAACTCTTCCTTCATCCAGTACATCGGGTCAGTAGTGGGTCCCTTCAGTGTTGCTTTTCAAAGCCAATTGCTCCCACCCCCCGTTATTTCTGTTCAGTTCCCACAGCTTTGTCTGTTTGACCAGCTTCCTTGCACTAGGTTTTCCCCCTTCCAGTTCTTCCTGTAATGTATAACCAGATTGATGCTCCCCAAATATGTGCTTAGATATGTCTTTCCCTTACACAAAACCTCACTGGCTAAAGTCCAGCTTCTTTTCTTTCCCAATTTTGTTATTTCAATCAGCATCTTGCTTATATCCCATATTCTTTTACTGTATTGTTTCTGTGTTACCCTGACCTGGAAATCTCCATTCCTGAATTAATCTAAATTTATATCATTTCAACTATACTTTAGTTTGTGCTGCTTGAGAAAAGTATCCAGTTATTTAGCTTGATTCCATAAAAAAGCCATAATATGTATTGCCCAACTTAACTGGTCCTTCACAGTTGCCAGATATTTCTTTCTTCTTCCCTTGTTAGTGTTTTCACCTCTTGTCCACAGTGGAAGAGAAATCGGGGCTAGAGAAATTTTGAGTTACCAGCATGTAAATATCCTTTGAAACCTTACAAGTGGCTGTACCAGTGTGTAGTTGTTTTATCCTGTTTATGTATATAAACATAAGCTTATATCCATAAGCTCAGAGGTTATATCTTCCTCATTCTACTCATTGCTTTTATATTGTCAGTGTTTAACAAAGTGCCTCATACATAAAAATCATTCTGTGAATATTGGTTAGTTAGTTTTTCAAGTCTGCTACTGACAAAACTAATTTTCAAAGCCCTTGCTGTGATATTTAAGATCATTTCTCTCCCACCAGGAAATTATCAAAAAAACTTTATGTTTGTAGACAACCAACCATTCTCTATTAACATCTCTCCATCCTTCCATAAGTGGCAGTATGGAGTAATTCAAAGTTATTTAATCTCTCTAGATTATTCTTTGTTTAAAAATTTTTTAAAATTCTAATGATAAAATTATTTGTGAGCATTAAGTGAAACAATTTGTGTGAAACATTTTGGAAAAGTTTACATAGGGCTTAGTACCTGATAAATACTTGTTTTTATTCACTAAAATAGCAATTGGTTTGTTTTATTATATGTACTTGTCTTTCTCTCAAAAATATTTAGGCATAGGCAGCATGTATGACCAGTCAAGGGGTTACTGTCTTCAATTTAAAAGAGTGTATGTATCAAATTAATGATATCCTGTAAGTCATCAGTAGTGCTATTTCTGTGACGGGTTGGGGGCAAGGGTATGGTCTGCAAGCATGTCACTCATGGCTTATCAGCAACATCAGTTATTTTGAGGTTAAGGATTCTTACCAGTTTTGCTTACTGCCTACTGTATCAAGTTCCTGTAACAGTGGCTTTCACAGGAGGTGTTCAGAGATTTTTGTAGGCTTAGTGCTTTAGGTTTTGTTAAATCAATTCCTCCTTCAGATCATGTTGGGCTAGAATCCCAGGGTTTATAGTTCTAATATCAGTCCTTTTCTTCTGTATAGCGTCACACTGCTCAGCTCCGGGAAGAGTTGCTAAAACTTCCCTGTCCTGAAGGCTTGGATCCCAACATTGACGATGCCTCAGAGGTGTGCAGGGCCACAGCAGGTTCTGAGGAGACCCTAATGCACGATCAGGTCAAACCCGGCAGCAGCAAAGAACTCCCCAATGACTTCCAATTATGAGCTGCACTGACGTGGACTTCATAGACACAAAGGCTTTGAAGCACAAGCCAAATATGTCAATATTTGTATGTAAGAAACTAATTATGTAATAGGTAATGAAACCGAAACTATACTATGCCCTTAAGGAGATCCAGTTTAATTCAAGGTGATCTTTTATTTACCTGTACAAGAGTGTAAACTTTTTTGTGCTTTTATTTTTCAATTGTGAGAACCACTGATTGGTATGTTCAACAAATTTGTGTATACAAAGAAATGGATAAATCACTGATATATAAGGGAAACTACCTTAGGAAAGAATGTTTACTGAATGTTTATTTTATTTTTTTTTTTACTGTAGAGTGAGAGGTTGTTAACAAAGAATATATATTCATCATTCTTACAACTACTATTTAAAGTCAGCAACTTTTCACTGAATTTGATAGATTTTATGTTTGGCCATATCTTCATGCTCATATTTGATTTCTGAAGACTTCCTACATACACTTCAATAAAAGTTAAATGGATATATTCCCTCTTTTTTGATTTACTCGTACATTTTTAAAATAATAAATCTGCCATAAAATGCATTATAGCTGAAGACTTGCACTTGTATGGATGAATTTATTACATTCAACATATTTAATTTTATGCCTTCTAATTCTAAGATGCAGAAAAAAATAAATGAACTTGATTTTATTCTATGCCAACATTTGGGCCTCTGAATGTATCCGTTATTCGAATTTAATTATATAAAAACGAATGGTCACTCTAAAACTGATTTTTTTTTTTCCTAAAGGGCTCCTTTTTTCCTGGACTATCTGGTTTTATTACTGAAGTCACATGTATGTATTAAATATTGAGGCTCTGTAGAGGAGAGAGGATGTACCTCTCTGGTGCTGTTACAGTTCGTTCTGTACCTGCCATACGGGCTCATTTTCATGCAAATTCTTCCTAGAGCCAAATAAATAAAGACTTAGGTGAATTAGTATGTCTTGTTTCTAAACCAGTTTGCCATGGTGTGAAATGCTGTTTCTGTAAAGAATTGGACACTTTCCAGACATAAGCATGGGAGAACAAACCATGTTTTTTCAAGATCAAAGACCACAAAGGAAAATCTATAGTGATTCTTCTATATAAAATAAAGTAGTGTGTGGGAACCATGAATCTGACTGATCAGGAGAAGCTGCATTCTGACCGGTGAGTTGCTCTCTAAAGAAAAAGGGGATTTAGAGGAAATGATACTCTCTTGTGTACAAGGTATAGAGTTCCGTAAGCATGGATAAAGGATGAACAAACAGTATGTTACCAGGAAATCAAAGGTTCTAAAGCACAGAGCATTAGGTCTGATGGGCGGTAACCTACACCAAGAATAACAAAACAGTGATAGAGTCAACTTACGAGAACGAAAAAACTTAATTATATATCACGCACAGACATGATATCTAAAATCCAAGTATAAGATTATTGGCAATAAGTAAATGGGATAGTTGTCAACTCTCCAGACTGTTTTCTGTTTGTTTGTTTTCTGTCTGTCAGGGTCCCTTCAGGGCTGGATGATGAAAGCTACTATCAAGTGTATTTATTTGCCTCCAATTTTGAATTTTTTTTAGATTAAAATATGGTTGGATTATTTTCTCCACCCCATATTATCAGGCCTCAGCATCCTATAATGAAAGTAACAATACCAGTACTATAAGGTTCAATTCATGTTTTTGAAAAACCAAGGCCTAAAAATCTAAATTTGAAATTGATTATATTAAACAGTTCCATCTGGAATCCAGACTTAATGTCAACAAACGTTTAAGCACTCACTTTGTACTAGATACAGGTTCCTGCACTTGAATGAATGACAGATACGAAAACAATATCAGTGCAGTATAGAAAGTTCTGTGGTAGAGTTATTTACAGGGTACTATTGGGAGCACAGAGGAGGGGCACCTATTTCAGGCAAGATGTTGGTGGGCACTGAGGTGATATGGTCAGGAAGGGCTTCCTGAAGGAAAGTATCCCGAGTCTTGAAGGGTAAGGATAAAGAAGTTAACCAGGCAAAAAAGATGTTACTCCAGACACAAGAGCATAAAAGGACAGCTCAGGTTAATGGCACCATGTTAGGTATTACTGGATTTTAACAGGCAGAGTGGGAATAGTTGAGTGGGATGTTGGAAAGATTGGAAGGGTTGGGTCATCAAAGGCCTTGTTATGGAGCTTTGAGCTCCTGTAGGTGATAGAATGTTCTCAAGTAGCATTAATTAGGGAAGCAACCTGGTCAGACTGGGTTTCAGGAAGATCATTCTGCCAGCTGTTGGGAGGCAAGGCGATCAGGTAAGAGCCCACTCCAGAGTCTAGGTAAGTGGATCATATACTAGGGCAATCAGAGGATGGAGAGGAAGAGACAGTTGACAGAGCCTGGGGAAATAGAATATTTTGGTATGAGAACACCTTCAGCATGTTTACAGGCTGAGAAGCCAGGGGAGAAGGTTGAGTGTGAAGGTCTTGGAGAGGGATGGATCAAAACCCAGCAGATAGGATGGCTGGGGTCCAAGCGCACATGCAGAGAACTTGGAGAAATGTGGAAATCAGTAAAGTGAATTGGTCTATTCATAAAACTATTAACTATAACGTAATCTCAAAGAAAAGTGGTTTTTTTTTTTAACTGCTTAAATACCTTTCTAGGGGCCGTGTGGTTAGCTCAGTTGGTTAGAGCACAGTATTGTAATGCCATTGGTCAAGGGTTCAGATCCTTTTACCGGCCAGCTGCCAAAAAAACCAAAATAAATAAATACATACCTTTCTAGCATTAAGACCAAAATCTCCAAAGTCAGGCAAATGTAGAAAGTACTGTAAACATTTTTTGTCTTTGATGTCCTATAAGTTGGTTTGTGTGGAATAAGATGTGCTGAGGTGAGATATTCTAGTGTCTCTCAAACTCTGATGAAGAGCTGAGGTTACTCCCCCTCCGTGCTTTCATTAAGACCAGTACTTTGTAAAATACAATAAAAGTGTGGCAGTGTCACATTGCTCACTCACTCTTTCTCCTTGCAGACTGGCAGCAGTCTGTGAATCATGAATTGACTAGCAGTGTGCTAACAGCTACTGAGGTTTGGGCCCTAGCCAGGCATAACCAACTGGTCATTTATTCCTTAAACCCAAGCTAGTTATTTAGCAGATAAATTTCTATAGTAGCATTGTTTTACCATACTATATATTTTCCCAAAATTAAAAGTTAATATAATAATAAGTGGTGCTAGAATAGTATCAATTTGCTAAAACACAAGCTTTAAATCTTAGAAGGCAATGAGACTGGTTAGACCAAAAGATTCCAAGATGGAAAATAGACATGCCTACCGGGTCAACCTAGATGTGGGGACAGGCTCAACTGCAGACCTTGGGGGAGCTGTATAGACTTGGAGCAGAGAGCAGGCAGCCAAGGTAAGAGAGGATTGGAATGAGGAGCCTGACCACACTACTGCATTTGTGCTTCAGTCTTGGGGAAGATGCTCAGATTCATTTGGTTCCAATAATACTGCATTGAATTTTTAAATTGCGGTAGTTAAATTCTGTAGCTCACTACGGAAAATTAAGAAAATATTGAAAAATACAAAATATGAAATTAATTTTCTGGTATCTTCTAATCTATTTCCTATACTTTTTGATAATTTAGTATATATATAAGTTTATTCACTTTTTAAGCCATATTATGCACTTTTTTTTTTGTCTTTTTCGTGACCAGCAAGGGGATCACAACCCTTGGTGTGGTGTCGCCCGCACTGCGCTCAGCCAGTGAGCGCACCGGCCATTCCTATATAGGATCCGAACCCGCGGCGTGAGCGTCGCTGTGCTCCCAGCACCGCACTCTCCCGAGTGCACCACGGGGCCGGCCCTATATTATGCACATTTTTTATTAAGGAAAGTTCATGGCTGCATAATATAGAGGTAATTTTAACCAGCCTCTTACTGTTGGACTTTTAGATTGTCTCTCTTTTTCTAGTTGTAAATAATGCTATGATTGACATGGTCTCTGTCTTTGATTATTTCCTTACAAGTCCTAGAAGTAGAATTCCCAGGTCAGAGGTTTTGATATATAATGCTGATTGCTTTCCAGAGAGGTTGTACTGATTCACACTTCCAATGTCAATTAATGTTGCCATGTCCTGGCCAGCACTGGGGGTGATAATTTTTTAACCTGACATTTTTATCATCATCAAACATTATAATCTGCATTTCTTCAACATTGTTCATGATTATTAGACATTTGAATTTCTACTGTCAGTTATCAGTTCATACCTTTTCCCTTTTGTGTATTGTTAAGGTGTTTTAATATGTATGAGTTACTTGTGTAGTCCAATATTAATTTTTATCATACTGTATGTATTTTGCCCAGATGGCCTTATAATTTTTGTTTATTTTTTCTCATAGTTTTAAATTATCATGAAGTCATCCATTGGTCTTTTCCTTTGTGATTTTAATTGCCTTTTTTATTCTTTTAAAGAGCTTTCCTATGCAAAGAAAAGAATCATATATATTTCCTAACTGGGATTGACTTGGGTGTTGGTATAGGCCTGTCTGCCTCTGAATTGGAACTGGCTTGAACCGCTTTCCTCCTCCTAACCCCCACCTCCCACCCCCCAACCCCAGAACCCAGCATGGTGATCAGAATGCAGAGGCCACACGTTGATAGAAGGTGTAAGCCATGTTGAAAGGAAGTTCCAACCTGCCTGCTCTTTCCTCTTCAACGTCTGCTCAGTTTCTAGCAGCTGTCCTCCTTTCTCTCAGCTTCTATCTCCTGACGCTTCAAGCTAAATGGGCTGACCTGGATAGAAGAGGCTTCCTCTGGCCTTATCCCTCTTTTAGCCCCTGGACGTGGTTGTGTATTACATCTATGGGCTCCACCAAAAGCCTGCTTTTCTTTGCTTCTCATATGTGCCCATCCTCAGGTTGTACCAACTATGTCTTCCTATGAAGGAAGAGATTGCACCAGGCCACCATTTTAATTGTGTTTTCAGTTTTATTCATGTCTCTTCTCCAGGGAAGGAATGCCCAGGCCAGCCATGTCAGCTGCAGGCTTCCCTGGGCTGCTGGGAGACTTAACAGCCTCACGTTGAGCACTCTGCCCAGTGGTGTCCCCGGGACATTTATCCTCCCCACCTCCCTGGCCTCTTTCTTCCAAGGACTAGATCACAGGGTGGACGTGAATCTCTCTCATCCTTGCCCTCACCACTCTGTTCCTTGCTGTTGCTTTTCCCTAGTCTTTCTACAAGTTTTGTTTGTCCTTTGGTTTATCTCTTCCTTCCTCTTTTCATCTTGTTATCTGCAAATCCAGCCACAAGGCTTCTTCCATCCTGGAGCCTTTTCCATTTTTGGAGGAACCATCTAGAAATCCTTGAAACCTGTCTGTGCCCCTTTCCTGGGAGCTATTTACCTTGTCATCTTCCCTTTAGCCAGATAAGTATGAGATTTCCTAAGCCTGGGCAATTTTCAAATATTTGTCCCACTTTTTTAAACAAATTCACAAATGAAAAATATACATATTTTTCAAGCTCTAGATCCATCACTCATATGGTGGTCTGGGTTAGAAGCCACCTTCCCTGGTTGCCTCCATCCTTCAGAGGCAACAGCTACTGCCCTGAAGCAGGGTGAGCATTTCTTCCTTTTAACCCAAGGGACCACATTAGTTTCTCCAAGGAGCTTATCAAGGGAGATCCCAGAAAGGTCTAAAGCTCACCTACCCCTAGGTGTGGTCTTATAACAATTTGCCAACTGCTAGGGAAAGAACAGAATCAAGCTGTGCGTGAGACAGGCAGGCTACTGATTTTCACCCACTACCTCTCCCTCCAGTCAACATCCCTTTGATTCCAGCCAGTGACCCCCATCCTCCATTGCCAGCAGCTAGGATTAATTACTACCTTGTCTTTGCCTGTTCACTGAGATATCTATCTTTATTTTGGGCCTCTGTTTTTCCTTTATGAATTCAAAGCCTCTTTCTAAGAACTGGTTTCCAAGGAGCTGTCCAAGAATGAGGATTATTGTGAGTCATTCCCAGAACTGTGGGGGTTTTTTTGCACCTCTACGGAGGCAGGTGAAACTTTACACTCAAACGAAACCCCTCAATTCTGCACCAAGGAACTGTTGGAGGTTGCGGAAGTGATTAATGAGGGAGGTCTGAGGACCTGCTAATATCGGAGTGTGGACAACAGAGGGCAGGAACTGTGCAACACCAGGACCTATGCAACTTCCTTTGCTAGCAATCTTGACAACTAATAATATCCTTGTGCAATCACCGATTTTTACTAATTTATACTTTGGTAGAAAGTATCTTTTTATTCACCTATAATAAATATAACAGTTTGGAACCTTTCTAATAATGAACTTTAAACTTCCATGGGAAAAAAAATCACAAAATACAGAACCTTAAAATCTAGTCAGAGTCTAATTCATTCCAAACCTAACTTTTACCTTGAGAACATTCAGAGGAAACTACATGTACTTCATGACTTTCTTTGGTGCTGTAAGCCATCCGTGTAAAAATGTGTATTTTTATATGAGTATATTTTTACATGGATACACACACTGATTACCTGATTTTTTTTTTTTTTCTCAAACAGATCTTAGAGGTGCCTGAAGTTGTAGGTTTGCTTTAATGGAACTTATTCAAATTTCACTTAATCTTGTTTCAAAGTACCTTCTAGTCAAACACTCCTAAGTTCAATCTTACGTAGGAGAATTATGCAAACTATGTGGATGTCGATATTCACATGCAAGGGAACTTGTCTTTACACAATCTAAATTATCTTTTACAGATAACTTCAGTGGAATTGGGAAAATAGATCAGCTTTTATTTAATGGAAAGGTAGACAGGGTAAGGGTCATTAAATAAAATTTCTAAAAGCAGAAGTCTTTGCCGATTGACACTGACATCCTAATTATCTTTTGTGGCAAAGTTTGGTCGATTCTAGTACAGATTGAACTGACGTTGTAGTAACTTCATGCTTTTATTTACATATACACTAAGGCATTAGCCACATTTGAAGAGTTTGTAATCATGTTTATGGATTACCCTGCACAAGTGCCCACAATGGAGTCAGAGACATGGACCTGAAGTGGATTTGCGTGAGTGTGGAGGAAGAGAACCTATCTAAGAGGAGACTATACTGCCACTTACACAGGCATGATGGTGGATACCCATGGTTTTGAAACTCCAAACTATGTGATGAACATTTGAGGAACTCATTAAAATGCAGATTTCTGGGCCCAGTGCACAAATACTATGATTTATTAGAACCAGAGTGGGCCCAGGAATGTGCATTTCTAACAGGTGCCATAGGTAATTATAATTCCAATGGTCACTGGACTTTGAGGAACCCTGATATGGAGAACAGGAAAATGGTATTATTGTCTTACTGACCTGTGTGATTTCCAACTCTGTCATTTACTATTTACCAGAGTCTCACTTTCTTTACCTGTAAAATGAGATACTATTAACAACCTCTTAGGATTGTAGTATTAAATAACATAATGGATGAAGAGCACTAACTGTGCAAGGAGGGGGTTAAAATATAATGCCCTCCAAATTAAGAAGCTAATTTGAGACCAAAGAAGAAAGCAAGAAGTTCCATTTGGTAATCCGAGATATTAATGGGGGTGACTTACATACAGGAAAGCTGCACACAGTAAAGAATCAGATGTCTACAGCAGATCAAGAGCTCTAGTTCTCTGAGGTTAAACAATGTTTATATAGCAAAATTCTCTGTTACTAGAAATAACTTCAAGGAAACAATTTAAGAAAAATAAATTGATAAAATCATTCACCAGGTGACTTGTGATTCATGTGGCAGGGGGTCTTGTGATGTTAGCAGACAGACCACTAATGCCACCTGCTGTAATAAATCATTCACCCTGAAGCCTATGTCCCTTTTTCAGCTTGCCCTATGGTCGATGCATAACTGGTCAGTGAAACAAAGGAATGAGGTCAACACAGAGGAGTCAACATGGCAGGCAGGGCACAAAATGGCATTGGTTTTGTTAACCCTCCAACAACTAACACTTTGCTAATCGTATTATATTCTTGGAGCAAGTTCAGCCACAGCTGGATCTTATTACTTGGATTTTTCTTTTACCTTTTGTGTTGAAAACACTCAGTGCACTCTCAAATAATAGTTTTCCTCTTCTGTTAATATCTGGTATTACCATCCATGTGGATACATTTCTTTTCTTTTGGCTGCAAAAAGCATGAAGCCTAGAAAACACTCTCCTAAAACTCTCCCACATAACCCAGTTCTCTCTGTGAGGCCTCATCAATATATCCAAACTGCCCATCCCTATAAGCACCAATAGAGATGATTGACACATTACAAACAGCTTCATCACAGTGTCAAGCCTGATATTGTGTAATATGTTGTCCAAAGATGATGAGACCATTACCAGAATTTATTGCTTACTGTAGTAAGGGAAAATATGTTGGTCAGTCACAGTCCCTTCTAGCATAGCAGAGTGCTAATCTTGATTTATTTTATTTATTTATTTATTTTTGGTGGCTGGCTGGTTCAGGGATCCGAACACATGACCTTGGTATTAACAACACCACACTCTCCCAAATGAGGAGGGATAATCTTCTATAAGGTTTTCTGATAGCATGGAGTTCAAGTATAGGTAGACTCAGAAGCATGAGCTTTTGACGTCATCTGTAAAACACGATTACCTGTGTGAGGCTGTTGTTGATTCATGGACATCAGAGCCATGTTTATCTGAATGAGCCTATCCCTTATTGGCTGCCTCTCAGAAGCAAGGAGGTAGCAGTGATCGGTTGACTTGCAAAAACGTTCACTTCAGCAGATTGTTGTTGATTAATTGAACAGGTCTAAACTAGTTCTGGTGGTTACTTGTTACCATGGCTACAGAACAATTGGTCTTTTCCCAAGTTTATAGGAACTTTTTTATTTTCAGTCCTCCACATTGATCCTCATTCAGCCAAAACTACGGGAAAGACTATCAAGGATTGTTCAGGTTTCTACCAGTGTTGTTGATTCTGCTTAACATATTTTGCTTGTCAAAGCTGATTTTCAGTTTATGCATTGACCAGCATGATTCATCCTGATTTTGTCTTGAGTCATTTGTTGAATAATCTGTCAGGACAATGGCCATGTGGAAGCATTGTAGACTCTGGACTGCAGACATCAAACAAATGTGAAACAAACAAGTACACCTAGGAGAATCATGAGAGGACTGGAAGACACACTGGAACCATTGCCCATGATTTCCCAGGTCCAGTCAAGAAAACAAGTCCCAGTGCTTCCCTTTGTCTATTTTAGATAACCAGTTTGTTTTTTCTCTTAGCTTATAGTTTTACCTCACCTGTAGTACAAATTCAGGCACAATATGAAATGTTAGCAAAGGCGCAGATTCCTCCCTATTTAGCCATAGGGAAATCTAAGGCTATTATCTATACATTAGTCAATCCATTATGTCTGTTATCCATAAATCCTCAAGTTAGAAAATTTAAACTGTATTTTTGTGTGTGTGTGTCTCCAGGGCTTGGGTTATTCCATTTACTACATAAACCAATGTGAAGAAATGAATTTTGATGACCATCTTGAGTTATCTAGCTCCTACGGGTAGGGACATTATCATCAGGAATCTTTCCCCAGAAATCGTTTAACCCTTCGGAATCTTTGTAAGGAAATACAGTCTATTGTGGCATCGTACTTTTGGAGTGGCTGAACCAATGCAGGTTGAGCATCCCTAATCCAAAAATCTGAAATCTGAAATGCTCCCAAATCTGAAATCTTTTGGGTGCTGAAATGACGTTCAAAGGAAATTCTCATTGAGCATTTTTATTTTCCAACTGGAATTGCATTCTGCTAATATCCAAAATCTGAAACACTTCTGGACCCAAGCATTTCAAAAAAGGGAAACTCAGCCTGTAGTCCTACAGAACAATTAATTTTGGTTTGGGATTGGCACTGAAGAGCCTTATTTTCACCTGGGTGAAAGAAGCCAGGAGAAATACAAGAGATGTGATCAATCTCAGTGGGGCTAATGTTGATGTTGTGGCAAATAGTTAAATTCTAAGTATTGTTATATATTCCCTTCTCTGGCACAAGAATTTTTTTATGTTTATTTATTGTATGCCAAGATTATAATTTTTGTTGTGTTATTTTTCAAATTGACTATACTAGCAATAGCTTGAGATAACTTAATTATAGAATTAGGGTGATGATTGTCTCCAGGGAAGGTTGTATTTAGACAAGTTATTATTTTTTAGTATTGGAAACATGATAGGCTACATCAAAAGTCATAACTTTGAGCCAGGAAAGAAAATGGATCAACATGATAATATGAAGGTATTTCAAAAAGTTAATGGAAAGATTTGTATTAACTTCCTATTTTTTTTTTTTTTCCTTTTTGAGACCGGCCGCACCGTGCTCAGCCAGTGAGCACTGTGAGCGCACCGGTCATCCCTATATAGGATCCAAACCCGCAGCGGGAGCGCTGCTGTGCTCCCAGCGCTGCACCCTCCCGAGTGTGCCACGGGCTCGGCCCTGTATTAACTTTCAATTCTATTTGTCCATGAACTTTTTTAAGTACCCTCGATCCAAACCCGCAGCGGGAGCGCTGCTGTGCTCCCAGCGCTGCACCCTCCCGAGTGTGCCATGGGCTCGGCCCTGTATTAACTTTCAATTCTATTTGTCCATGAACTTTTTTAAGTACCCTCGTATATTATCATGTTGACCATATGCTAAAGATAGTAAGACCAATAGAAGAATGTTGTTCTGATGGCTTGAGCAGAAGCTACCTACTTGGTGTGATCATCAGCTTGTTTTGAGGCTCTTGGGTTAGCAGCCAATTTCTGTGAACCATCTGCTTCTGGAAACTCTCTGGAGATCTAATGAATATAACTTTCCATTCTGTTAAAGTTCATTTCATTTTTTCCAGAGGATGGAGAGCAATGAAGACATAAAGTTTTTGAATAAGGGACAAAGCCTTGCATAATTTAAATTCATGAATAACTATAGTTAAATGTTCTTATTTCGCTGGATTGATAAATTAGATGTCCTAGGTAGAAAGCACAAAATCTAATAGTTGGGGTTTCTTTTAAATCCATTGTGGGTATTGTGGCTTTTCAATGAGGTAGTGTTTCAATCCATCTAGAAAATAAACATACTATTGCTGGTACATATTCATAAACCATCAAAAGAGGCAGATATAAAATCCATTTGGAGATGCCTAAAGAGTCCTTTAGGCATAGTTCTAGTCCATGCCCTATATTTTGTTTTTGTTTTTACAGGTTAGTTTAGTAACAGATGAGACCTGGATTTGCCACATCTTCAGTTACCCTAGAAAAGTTTCCCATTAGTGTTCAATATTATGGTCAACTTGTCATTTCTGAAATGAGTTGTTTCATGGAGAATTTTGACTAGTGTCCTTTGAACTTTCATCTGATTTTACTAGGGCCATTCTGGTTTTGCCACATCTTATGCTTACAAATCTTACAATTTGATCTTCCCAGCATTTCTCTTCTGAATTTGGCATGCTAGATTTTGTGTATCTATGATGATATCTTTGAACTTCAATAGATTTGCTATTTTTGTTGTTGTTTTATATGAGGCCCTTGTATAAGCACTTTTGGTCAGAGCCATCTGTTTAGCCTGATGATCTTTTAAGTGTTTCTTCAGTGTCCACTGTGACTCTCTCTGTTAGTGATTATTTTAGGCATTAAGTAATTAATATATTTGTTGTTCATTTTTAAAGGGTATCCAAGGAAACTAAAACCGCCTCTTTATATAGCACTTTAAAGAAGGGAATTATGAAAGCATACTATTAGTCTATATATCTACTTTTTAATTTTAGCAATTTGATATTCCTTAGAAAGGTCACAGTTCAGTTATTAAAACAATTTGATTTCTAGCGATGCAGTAGATTTCACAAGACTGAATGAAGTACGTATTGTATATCCAGTGTAGTATTGTCCCTGTTTAATTTCAGTGTAAGACCCATAAACAAACAATATGTAATCAAGATTTGGTACAGAAGTGTCCAAAAATTCTGTTCTGGGCATGGACACTGCTTGAATTCTCGAAACGTAATCATGAGATTCTCCTTCATTCAGTACAGGTTCTGGAGGTGCTGGATTTAAAGTGTTAACAACAGTGAGTGGTAATGAGGAGAAAGTACCAGTAATTTATAGTTAGTTAATCAACTAGTAGAAAAATGTTGCTGGTTTCCATTATCAACAGGGATTTACCACATGCGGTAACATTAGATTTAAAGACCAAGGATAAGATCCGAAGATGTTTTGACTAGTTGATTCCTGTAACTGTTCTGAGACAAGAAGGCTAAGCATTGGCTACTGAATTAAGGAACTGCCTTTTTAGGCAGTGGTTCTTCTATAAATATCATGTTATTTGAGATAATACCCTAGAGAAAGGACTAACATTTTCATCTTTGTATAAAAATAAAGACTTATAAGTCTAGGAATAATCAGTCCAGACTCTTATGTGCTCTGCTCTGATTAATCTATGTCTGGTTTGTATTGCCTACAGGGATTCTCAGGTCATAGAAAATATTTTTTTTATATAATTTCTTGAATCATACATAGTATAGGTTTTTTTTTTTCTTTTTTGTGACCGGTAAGGGGATCACAACCCTTGGCTTGGTGTCATCCGCACCGCACTCAGCCAGTGAGCGCACCGGCCAACCCTATATAGGATCCGAACCCGCGGCGTGAGCGCCGCTGTGCTCCCAGCGCCCGCAACTCTCCCGAGTGCGCCACGGGGTCGGCCCATAGTATAGGTATTCTGATGCCCACAAAATGTACTGTCAATATTCTATGCCTGATCAGATTATAGAAGCTACAGTCCGTTTTGATCAGGCATGGAAGCTACAGTACATTTTGTCTGGAAGCAAATCCTAAAATTAAATTGTGGGTGTTGTATCTCATAGGATAAAGAAGTATTTTCTAATAATGATCCCACAATATCTGTTACAGGTTCGGGCATAGCCTCACTAGAGTTTTTTACTACTTAAGTTGTTTTATTTTTTTAAAAGTAAGTAAAGCTTGTTTCCCCTCAAGCTTTGACTACTTCCTGTCTCCCTTCCACTTTGTTATCTTTTTTCCCCCTCACATTCTGGCACAAGCAATTATTTCAACCTAAAGACAAAATTTCTTTTTTTCTCTTCTGAAAAGTCAACTTGCTTTCCTAATTGCTCTTCAGTCAGCTTTTAAATTTTTCACAGAAGGATCTGATGTTCTATAGCAGTGGGGTTGAGGTAGACAGAGTGGCACTGTATCTACAGGAATTATTATCAAACCATTATGGGTAATTCCTCTTCATAGTTTAGAGGAAGGACAGAAAGTTGTTGGTTGCTAATGTCTCTCTTGAAGTGGCATCATTGGAAAGACTTTGGATGGTTGTCTTCTTGCTTTTTATACAATATGGATCATTATTTCTTTTAATGTGCCTCTGCTTGTAATATATACCATTATTCTTATATGTAGGCTCCCAAGTCTTAAAGAAGAAAGGCCCATTTTGTTGTTTTTTGTAGAAAGACATAAACTATATGGTTTTCTCACTTGTTTACTTTCTAAGACTATCTGGAAATGGCTAGCTACACACTGGATTTTTTTAACCTGGAAATTTCACATTCCATGTATTATTTCTGATTAAATTTTATAAAAGAGAGTATTAGGCTCCCTTGATCTCATCTTGGATGAGATCCAGATGTACTCCAGAATAGTGTTTGAAACTTAACTGAAGTCTTTCAAAAATTTTTTATTTACTTCATAATTTTGAATCTTTAGGTTCTATGGATAATCTAATCTTAACAGAAAATCTTCTAAAATTGCCTCATATAGTGTTTATTTTTGAATTTTATGTAGAAGCTTCATTTAAATCCTCTCATTTTTACCATTATTCTTAACATGTTTTTGTTGTTGTTTTTTGTTTTTGCATCTGAGTCTAACAATTAATTGAATTAGTTGACACAGAGCTGTAATTTAGTATAACAACCTATCTTAAATGTCTTGAGTTCTTTTACCTGTCTTCCTGAAGTTGGTGAAAATTCTAAATCATAACCCTTTACTTGACTCTAGACCATAATTTTATTTAACTTCAAATCTGCCTTCTGGCCTAGAAGCTTTACAGTGTAGTTGCCTTTTAATTTCTTTGTTGTTTTACAACCAGGCACACTGAGCCAGCGTCTTGGGGCCCACCCAGGGACCCAGGGTATGGAGTCGGGGACCGGACCCCCCTCCCACAACCAGGCACAACATGCCAGCACCTCAGAGCCCACCCAGGGACTCAGGGCATGGAGAAGGGGACCGGACCTCTCTCCCACAACCAGGCTCACCACGCCAGTGCCTCAGGGCCCGCCCAGCTCAGAGGCATGCGGAAGGGGACTGGACCCTCCTCCCACACCAGGAACAAAACGCCAGCGCCTTGGGGCCCACCTGGGTATCCGAGGCATGGAGAAGGGGACTGGACCCCTCTTCCACAACCAGGCACATGGCGCCAGCACCTTGGGGCCTGCCCAGGGACCAGAGGCATGCAGAAGGGGACCAAACACATCCCACAACCAGGCATACTGCCAGTGCCCAGGAGCATACCAAAAACAGCACCTCCACATGGGTGGCCCACCACAGCCACCACAATAAACATGGCTGCTGCAAAAGTGGCTAGACGCCACAACAACCACGCAGATGGTCCACCAACCACTGGAGTGCATTCACACAAGGAAAGTCACCAGCAGAGACAAAGAAAAGAAGAGGATGTCTCTTTCCACAAAACCCATTTCAGAGTAACAGAAGCATCTGCCCAATCACATCTCTTGGCATTGGACAGATCATCTAAGCAACAAATTAACCGAGTAACCATTATTCTTCCAGAAGGAGAGAAGAAATCTAGGGCAATTAGAGGGGGGAGGGGGAGGGAATGGGGGAAGGGGAGAGATTCCACAAGGGGTATAAAAAATAATTACAATTTGTAACAATATATATGCTAGTAATATTGGTTTAATCAACATATCTCAATGTTCAACCCCCAAAATATGTATAATCTATTTTGGTTCAATAAATAAAATAAATTAAAAAAAAAAAATAATTTCTTTGTTTTGTTTTTAGTTTTTTAAAAATATTACACAAATGGATATTTATTTAAAACAAGAAAAGATACCAGAATAAATTAAAATGCCACAAACATAACAAAATGCAGAAATATAATATTTTATTATTTAATTAACAGATACATCTTTATAATAGTTTTTCCTTATATATTTTGGCTGCAATAATTTGATCTCCTCTTCATGTGACTGACATTTTTGCAGTATTTTCTAACTACTGAATAGAAAGACAATTCATTGTTTCTTCCAGCATGGTTGATCAAAATTTGTTTTTTATTATTGATAGTAAGGCTGCATAAAACATGCAACCTCTTCCCTGGACATGGATACTGTTTATAGTACTACTGCAGGTTTGTGTCACACCAACACATAAATTCTATATTCTGTGATTCCCATCAAAAAATTTAAAAAACATGGTAGATTTAGTATGATATACTGTATAAAAATAAAGTATATTCCTGATGGGGGTGGAATTCCATTTTGACCAAGCCCTGATGAGGATTGAGTCTTCTTATCATTTTAGATGTCTGATTATTGGGAGAATTTTATTGGAAGACAAGCTTCTGGCTCTGTACATCTCATTAGCTTGTTTCTTTTTCCTCACTCACCTACCTCTGGTGTAGAACACCACACAACCCATTTACTTATTTCTTCCTAAGACCTCCAGCCTACATTTTCGTTTCATAACTGGTAAGTCAGCACACAGGGCTTTAATGGTATTCCTGGAAGCCATTCCTACACTGCAATGGTTAGCAATACCTTAATTATCCATGTAAATGACTGCAAACTGCAAAAAGCTATCCTACTAAACCAAAATTAAATACATCCCCAACTCAACTTCCTAGATGCCTCAAATGACCACAATCACTCCAATGCCACCTGATTGGAGAAAGAAGCATATCTGAGGTGTAGGTAGATGAACTTAACCGATTGATGGGAAAATATTTTATGTTTTTTAAAAAAATGTTCATTGGGCTATATTTCACATACCATATAATTTACCCATTTGTAGTATACAATTCAGTGGTTTTTAGCATAGTCACAGATACATGCAACCACCACCACTGTCAATTTTAGAACATTTTCATCACCTCAAGAAGAAATCTCTCATCCTTTAGCTGTCACTGTCCCATCCCTCTGCTTCACCACCAGTCCTAAGCAATCATTAGTCTACTTTCTATTACATTTGCAAATTTTACACAATCTTATGATCAGGTGATTATATTGTCAGGACTCTTCTCAGAGCCTTGGGAGGGGGCCTAAGGTTAACTTCGTGGCTTATCTGCCCTGTGGCCATATTCTACACAGGAATGGCAGGAATCTATACATTCGGTTTCCTGCAATTCAGAGTTGATCTGATTAAGTATAATGTAGTTTCAAACTTTTTTTCTGTGAAAACTCTGAAAGAAGAGCTAATTAGAAAATCCAGGAAAGCTGAATAAAACAAGGAAGAACCTCAAGGAGGATAGATTTCTGAAGGTTACAAAGTTTTTTGAGACTATCTTGGAGTTAAAATTTTGTTTTCAGGCCTTACTTTGCTAATTAGAGAAGCTGACTATTGTCTATTTGGTGTTTTGTCTCCTAATTTTTTTTAGAATACCTCTTAAACATTAATTTATTCTTTCTGACATGACAGAAGCTTCCTATAATGGCCGCTCTTATTCTAAGAAAAAAAGAGCTTTGATTTGTTTGTTTAATTTTTTCATTTACCAAGGAAAATGCACGAGTTAGGATGATGGTGTGACTTTATATAAAAGTAGTTCTTCCAGTAAGAAGTTTAGACTTTGATGTAGACAAACCTATTATACACCAAGAATGAGGCCGTTAGGGCTGGTTAACTGTGTGCTTGGTGGCAATATCTCAAATGGCCCAACCAAGTGGAGGCCCAGTAATAGACTGAATGATTAATGACCCAATAATCACTGGCCCTAGAATCATATTAAACAAAGTGACCTTCTTTCACAAATTGACAAGGCAGAGAGTGCCCTTGAAAAGGTTTTACAGGTGACCCAAGGCTAAGTTTGACCAATGGCTTTTTCACAAGTCGGTCATCCATTTAACGTACCTCATGGTCAGCTTGGATTGGACTGGAGACTTATTGGACCCGTGTTTCTATACATTCCCTATGGAACACTCCTTTATACATTCTACAGAAAAAGACAATTCAGGACAAAAGAAAAACACAGGAAATGAGAATTTGCACCAATAGACAAACATCAGAGAAGCAAAGCAGGCAGCACTATGGTAAGATGTGCTGGACAGCCAGCCAGGTGACCCCCAGTCACCCCTGCCTCTCCTCCCCTTGGTGTGGACTGCACTTATAGATGTGCTTCTAATGAACTGAAAATGGTAGAAGTAAAGGGATACTCCTAAGAGTATGTTACAGAAGATTGTAGCCTCTGTATTGGGCCTCTCCCCCTGAAAGAGGCCAGCTGCCAAGCCGTGTGCTTCTCTATAGAGAGGCCCATGTGGGAAGGAACGGCTGTCTCTGGCCAGCAGCTAGTGAGAACTTCAGGCCTGCCACAGGAGGAAACTTGGAGGAAGATCCTCTGGAAGTTGAAGCTTGTGTACAATAGCATCCTGTGAGAGACACTGAACTTGAGGCACACAGCTATGAATTTGGGGGGAACAAATTCAGCACATAACATACAGTAACAAATAGTAAGGAAAAATTATGCTGGTCAGGTACAGTCTCTTCCAGCAGAGCAGTGTTGATCTAAAAAAGGGCTTTTGGGTTGAGCAGAGTTCAGAGACTGCAGGCTTTCTGAGGAATAAAGGGTCGATTTTATCTTAAATGTGGCTACTTAGGTGACACTTATTGACTGGCTGGCATTCAGCAGCATGTTTATCTGAATGAGTCCATCCTTGACAGTCTGACTTTCAGAAGCGAGAGGCTGATACTGTTTAATTGGCTTGCAAAAGAGTATTTACTGAGGTAGGTTGTCATTGGTTGACTGATCAGGGTTAGAGTCTTACAGAACAGTCAGTCGTTTTCTAAATTTGTGGGAATGTTATTCTCAATATAAAAATGGCTTTCATTAAAAGTCCCACTTCTCTCCTAAAGTGGCTTACCATCTCTTAGCTCTAGATGTGAGAATTTTTGGTACTTTCTGGCTGATTTACAAGTTTACACTCTAAATCCAACTCAACTATTTTCTGTTGAGTTACAGAGGAAAGGAAACAAGCCTGAGGCATCCTGACTCCTCAGATCACTGGTTGGAGAAGGCACAGGGCTTCTGTGAGTTCGATGTCTTCATCTGTGATTGGAAATAATAATACCTATCTCACTATGTTTGTGAGGAAAATGGAGACAGATTGGTCAGTCTCCCTCACCTCATATCCGGCTGAGCATGACTCAGCCTGTCTGTTGGAAATATGTTAATTGCACGTGTGTGCCCAGGTGTTCTTTGGCTATCTGACTCACACCCATGTGTTCCTTAGTTATCTGACTCTAGTATAAAAGCTCTGATCTGCTGGGGGCTGAGCTTGTGTCAGAATAAAGCATGTCAACTTGCCAATGGCTCCCAAGATCTTTCCGATTACCTAGCTCATGACCTGCATATGAGGGGTCTGTGGCCCAGTCTGCACAGCATATGAGGGGTCTGTGGCCCATTCTGCACAGGACGGGTTTGAAGGGTCTGTGACCCAGCCTGACAAAGTTGGTATAAGTATCAACAACATAACTTAAGTCAAATGCTCAGCATAGTATCTGGTACATACTAGTTCATGTTTCTCATCCCTGGCTTATTAGACTCACCTGAGCAGCTTTAAAAATTACTGAAACCTCCCCAACCCTCAGAAGTGTGGGTGGATTCCAACCAGGTGATCATGAAACTCTCAAAGTAATTCTAATGGACAGCCAGGTTTGAGAACTACCAGTAACTTCTCCCCAAAGTGGTAATTCTCTCTGTCTAATCTTTATCTCTATTTGTTTTTCCCCTAAACTTGACACCCTTCCCAAACTTCAGCCATTTCTCCTATATACCTGAGCAGGGAAAGCCCTCCCCATACCATATGTGTGCAATTTTGTGATAGGAAGTTTCTGGCTCTGATACTATTTTGAAGTGGCTATCCTCTTAGTGCATCAAAGCACAGGCAGGTCACATTGATCACCTGGATAAGAGAAGTGTCTTCACACCCAAAACTGGAATTGAGTGGACAGGGAGGAAAACTGGAAGGGAGAATCCTCCTCTCTTCCAGTCTCTTCCAAGTCACATAGAAGCCTTCCCACAACACCTACAGGGCAAAAGGCAAAGGTACACATGAATATGCACATACCATTTGTCTAAATATTTAGGTTATCAATCAAACTAACAAATTATTAAGTGAAACATCACCCTACTTGACAAATAATGAAACAATACAACATGTTAAACTTTGTCATTATATGTGATAGTCATCAAAATAATTCAATTATTGGGCATGTTGGAGTATTCTGTTGATGGGCCAGTAATGTTTGGATAAGTAATGATATAAAGACACTATAATTAACATGCTTATTATATATTTGTTTCATAAAATATACTTATTTTTCATTAATTTCTATAAAATCATTAATTATAATTAAAACTTATATTAGTTCCTATAGTTACTATAACAAACTACCACAAACTTGGTGGCTTACAATAACAGAAATTTATTCTCTCACAAAAGTCCCAAATCAAGGTGGGGGTAGGGCTACACACCATCTGAAGGCTGGGGGAGAATCTGTTCCTTGCCTCTTCCAACTCCTGGGGGCTGCCACCATTTCCTGGCTTGTGGCTGCATCACTCCGATTTCTGCCTCCATTGTCACACATTCTTCTCCTGTGTGTGTATAATCTCCCTCTTGTGCATTTTGAGCCCATCCAGAATTATGTGCTCATTTTAAAATCCTTAACTTAATCATATCTGCCAAGACCCTTTTTCCAAAGAAGGTAAGAGAGATTATAGGACCTGACATCTTAGGGGCCATCAGGAAGCCCAGTATAATAATCAAGTTTCCTCATTCTGTTGACACTAATGAACTAAAGAATTAAAAAATACCATGTAATTTTATTCAAAGTATATAAAGTTTGAATGTACTTTAATCAAAAATACAAATTTAAGTAAATGGAAAAAAGATTTCATGTGTTCATTTTTTTTCTAAAATATTTAAGTTATTAAAATTAAAAGTCAAAATACAAAGTATAATCAATGATTTTCAAAAATTTAAATCAATATTGGTTAAAGAAAGCTAACATTTTAATGTTTTTTATATTTACTTCAATCTTATTTTTTTATAGAACAAAACCCAGCAGTTCCTGTATTTGATGTCATCTAATTGCTAACGTAAGAATTGGTAACATGTTTCAAACATATTATCTCTCATTTGAATATTTCATCTATTTTTTTTTCCTCCTGGTACAGGGATCCAAACCCATGACATTGGGGTTAGAAGGCTGTACTCTAACCAACTGAGCTAACTGGCCAGCCCTAAATGTTTCATCTAATATGAATTATTTAAAATTGTAAAATGTTTCCAAGCCAGTGTCCCTATCTGTTGCAAATAAAACTCTATTTCATGAGTATTTCCAGATCCAAAAATAGAATGAAAGAGTTGTAAGAAATTAGATGTGCATTGCTACTTGGAAATGACAAGTATGTAAGAATCTGTTGTACTCATGCTGAGAGGTAGACTTAACAAGTTAATTAATATGTCTTTTCTCTTACATAAGAGTTTGTCTTTTGTTGTTTGTTTTTGCTTTGTCTGCTGGCTGGTAAGGGGTTCCAACCCTTGACCTTGGTGTTATCGGCACCCTGCTCTAACCAAGTGAGCTAACCCACCAGCTCTTTTTTTTTAAAGTCAGTCAAATTTAATAGTAGAGGGTTGTGTACCAACTTTAGTGACATTAATGTTAATAAGTGCTGATAACCCACTACCATCGGACTAGCCACTTACCTAAGAGCTTCTGCAACTCATATCATCCCTGAATTTTCAATTCAGCAGTGCCGGTTTCCCACAAATCTTCAAAGTATTAGACTCAGAAGAGTTTTATTTCAAGGAAACAGAGATGTGGAAATGCCTTTTCTCTGGAGCCTGAACAGTATAAGTCAAGAGAACAGTATATAATCAAGAGAACAGTATAAATCAAGGTCACCTTGCGTCTTTGGATCTTGAGTGACAGGAGCTCCCATGTATTCTTTGATTTATGTTGTGTATTTGTGATATATGGGGCCCTTTAAAGCACAGGGCCCAGGGAGGAGCCCCCTTGTGTGATTCTAAGGACAGGACAGCATCCAGAAGAGAGCTGCAGAGCAGAGGGAGAAATGGTACTCAAAGAGGCCTGGTCGCATCAACTCCAGACTGTGTGAGCCAGAATGCATTGTTCCTAGTAACTATGTTTAGTCTCCTTTGTACCCATATCGCATCTAGCGAAGTCTTGTTGAATGCCTTATCCTTTCGTAGCTAATTAAGGCCTACCAAAGGGAAGGACCTTGCTTTGATTTGGACGAATATGATGGGAGAAGCAGCACACCCTTCAGGAAAGCATGCTAGCAATTAGAATAATCACATTCTAAGAGTCCCAGGGAAAAAGTAAGACCTGGGGAAACATAATTGCACTACCTGGCTTTGTCCTCCAGTCGCCAGGGCAGTTTCTGAACAACTAAACCTTACATGGTTCGGTTGCTTTTCATGAAGGAAGGTAGCTGTATTGTTCTATTCCCAGATTGATTTGAATTCTATCAACATTCCTACTTCAACCAAATACATTCTGCTTCTCCGGGCCTGTCTTAGGGACATCTTTGGCCAAATATCATTCCCTACACAAATAGCTGTTAATTACTTCTCAGTGAGAAGACATTCTAGGGCATCAGCTCTTCTCCACTCACAGGTCTGGCTTTCTTTGGCACCTGCTGGCAGCGGCTGAACTGAGCTGAGCTCCTCTTCCGTCCACAGTCTGGAGTAGCTCTGGGTACTGAGGAAGAAAGTGAATTAAGAATTACTTAGCTTCCTCCTTGCAGCCGGGTACTGGCCAGGCTGTTTCAGAGAGCTGTTGCACTTAATTCCTCTAAGAATCTTGTGTGGTCAGTGTTACCCTGCAGCTTTCTGCTGGGTCCTGCATGGCATATCCTAGTGCAGGCAGGCGCCAAGCCACTGGGACAAAGCCCCGCACTGGGTAGTCCTAGCTCGCAGTGTCTTGGTATTCTGCTAGGAGTGCTGCTATGAGAATTAAAGTACATGCAAACAAGGCACCAGCTCTGTGGTCAGCAGCAAGCACGCGGGAACGGCTGGCGCGTCCCCACGCAGTTTCCTGTCTTCAACCCTGGGCTCACTCTTCTGCGTTCACAGACTGTGCTCCAAAAACTCCCTGCAACAGCGGCCAGGCCAGGCTTCCCACTCGGTCATGATTAATGGAGTGGCAGCGTCAAAACCAGATACTTTTCTTACGCTTTCATTTCCTCAAAGAAAAAAAGACCTATTCGATGCTGACGGGGCTCTAACCTGGGGTTCACAGTCCACCTCAGCGGGTCTCTAACCTCTTCAAATGGTGCCCATACGTTAGGGGTAAGGGCCTGCACGTATTTTCGCGGACTGTGCTCTTGGTCAGGTAGTCCGGAGGGTTCGGAACCTAAGAGTCACCGCGCTGGCCCTTCCAGTGAAGTCGCTGCTGGCGAACACCGCGGTCTTGTACTGAACCTGAACGCTTGTGCTCGGCGGGCGGCGCACCCTTCTCCGAGTCCTCCGCTACTTCCGCAGCTGGCGGCAACGCCCACTTCCGATCGGCGCGGCGCTCAACCCCGCCCCGAGGCGGGGCATACCCACCGGGCATGCTCAGTACCAGGCTCGGCTTCTTCTCCAAGGGGGAAGCCGCCCCACATAGCGCGTCTTGTCCCAGGGTACCCCGCGCGGCTGTCATGGCCGCCTCCTTGTGCCGGTATCCGCACATGGGGTCCTAAGGCTGTGGGTATATTTTCGGTAACTGTCGCCACTAGGCTTCGGCATCTTTGGACACTCCTCCTTTCGCTTTCTTTTGTTGGCTTCTGTGTGACCCTCGTAGAAGCTCGTTTTGTCTGCAGCGATGTCTGGGGTGATGTGGACCCCAGAGCTGGCAGTTCTGAGGGGCTTCCCCACTGAGGCTGAGCAGCAGCAGTGGGAGCAGGAGGGGATCGCCGGCTCAGGTGAGAAAGGCTCACCTGTGAGGGACGTAGGCCCGTGTGAGAGCTGTGAAGAAAAGGGGTGGCGGCGGCTGGGTTCTCATCCCTCACTCCGTATCCCCCCAACACAATCTAGCGATTCCTTAAGGCTTTGGGTTGTTGAGTCCTTTGACGTGTTGGGCGTGGTGTTCGGCAGCTGTCTTTACCCAGAATTTCTCATCGCCCAGTTTTTTGTTTTCTTTTTTTCTAAGCCCTTAGCATGTATTCAGTCATTAATCCTTATAATAGACACGTAGTAGAGACTACGTTTAATCTCATTTTGCAGATGAAGACATCTAAGTGCAGCTTGGTTAAGTAATTTATTCAAGGTCACACAGCTGGTAGGCAGAAAAGTTGCAAGGAGGCAGCAAAGATGTAATTCTTGTGAGCAATGCACACTTGCCGGAGAGATAAGTGTTAAAAGGCGCATTTACTATTAGGATATAGGCACTTCTGGTTGTGGGATTTTAGGCTGGACACAAGAAAAATAACGGACAGTATATAACTACTGTGTGTGTGTGTGTGTGTGTGTGTGTGTGTGTGTGTGTATACGTACATAGTAGGTGCTTGAGGAGGGAAAAAGTTTGAAGTCTGATGAGAAGTCTAGTGGTCTGGAAAAGCCTCATGGAAGAAGTCAGATTTGAACTGATTTTTGATTCAAGGGTAAGACTTGTCAGGTGAAGAGTTCAGCAGGAGAAATCACAGGTGCAAGTGTCATGGCGTGGGATATTAGGGAACAGTGAGTGAACCAGCATTCTTTTGATTCAAGGGTAAGACTTGTCAGGTGAAGAGTTCAGCAGGAGAAATCACAGGTGCAAGCGTCATGGCGTGGGATATTAGGGAACAGTGAGTGAACCAGCATTCTTAGAGTGACTTTTCATGAAGGAGAATAGTGGGGAAGGAGAAGCCAGATTGTGAAAACTCTTAAAACCCTGGCTAAGGAAACTTTTCTGTTGTCAGTGGGAATCTTTGTGAATTTCCTAGTAAAAGAGTAATAATAACTACTAATGAGGAATATTACTTGTATTTCTAGGTCTGACTTCTATCTCGCTGCTTATATAAGTCAGTTTGGGTGGGCTTCTAATTCGAGTCAAGATGATGTTTGTAGGATGATGGAGATTTGCTCAATGTCTTGTGATTAATATACAGCAAACATTCAAAGTATATATTTCGGCACACTAAGATGGTTATAGTGTTATTCTTACAATATGAAAACAATTTTTTCTTTTGGATTGCTGCACTAATTTTTTATATTACAGAGAATGGATCTTTCCTACAATTGCTGCTAGAAGGGAGCTATGAGGCCATATTCTCAAATGCAATGACTCAAAATATTTTTAATTCAACAACCATGACTGAAGAAAAGATTGACAGCTACCTGGAGAAGCAGATAGTAACATTCCTGGATTACTCTTCAGATCTGGATGAAATGGAAAGGTAGAATTTTATTTGAAAATTTTACAGATAAACAAACTCTGAATACATTTAATAACATCTTGACCTTGTAAGGCCGGGCCACTTTAGCAGTTGTTGAGAAACCTGGCTTTATGTTTACTCAGGTCTCACATACCAAGTAATGTATGTGAGAACTCCTGTTCAGAAGACCATCCAGGATGAAAAAATAAAGTGGTTTAGGATAAAAGCGTTTCATATGTGAGATTGGCACATAATTGGCTGGTAACTGCTACGCTTCCACATGCTTAGGTCTGATAGGTTTTAGCCACAGGCAAGACTTTAGACCTTATTTCCTTTTAACTTGAAAACAGACACATTTAATCTTGTTATTTCTAGATTGCTGCGTGGTACTTATAACTACTTTTATTATTTTTGGATTGTTATTTATTTATTTATTTTTTGACCGTTAAGGGGATTGCAACCCTCAGCACAGTGTCGTCCGCACCACGCTCAGCCAGTGAGCGCACTGGCCATCCCTATACAGGATCCGAACCCGCGGCCTTGGTGCTATCAGCGCTGCACTCTCCGGAGTGAGCCAGGGGGCCGGTCCTCGATTGTTATCTTTCTAAAGACCAAAAACGTCTAGAGATTTTTTTTTTTTTTTTTTATAAAGATGACCGGTAAGGGGATCTCAACCCTTGGATTGGTGGTGTCAGCACCACGCTCAGCCAGTGAGCCAATTGGCCATCCCTATATAGGATCCGAACCCGTGGCCTTGGTGTTATCAGCACTGCACTCTCCCGAGTGAGCCACGGGCCGGCCCTCTAGAGATGTTTTTATTATGGAACCCTTGGCTTACCTTCTTCCATTAAAGTCTATGTAATTTTATAGGATTAAGTATAGGGAATCATTATATAGCAGTGAAACCTAAGCCTTTCAGTGACTTATATTTTACCATTGTAGATTTGATATTTGTCTTTTCTCTGTGCCAACCATGTCAAGTTCTAATTATCTTTAAAATGTGTATAATTTTATTTTACCATTATTTCTGGGGAATGGCTTCATTTAGTCCTTCAACAAATAAACTGACTACTGTGCTAGGTGTTGAGGTTGTAAAGATGGATAAGACATAACCAGTATCCGTAAGCAGTTCACAAAAGAATGTGTATTAGTCCGTTTTCTGTTGCTCAGAACAGAATACCTGAAACTGGCTAATTTATAAAGAAATGAAGTTTATTTCTTACAGTTTTAGAGGCCAGGAAGTTTAAGGTCCAGGGCGTGCATCTGATGAGGGTGTTCTTCTGGGTGGGGACTCTATACAAAGTTCTATGGAAATGCAGGTTACTACATGGTGAGGATGGCAAGAGCTCTTTTTTTTTCTTAGGAGCTCTTCTCAACATACCCACTTCCTCTCCTTATAAAGCCACCAAAGTCACTCCCTGATAACTATTAATCCATTCATGAGGGCATAGTCCTCATGATCCAATCCTCTTAAAAGCCTCACCTTTCGAATACCATATTTGGATTAAATTCCAACATGAGTTTTTGAGGGGACAAACATTCAACCCATAGCAGAGTGTTACTAAAGGCTTTTTGTTTCATTATAAAATTATTATTTTTTTTTCGTTTTTCTGGTTTACTGATATTTTACATTCCTGCAATGTTGTCCCTGATTTTTATTTTTCTCTCTGATGTGTGTGCACTATCATAGCAACTAGCCTTGGGTGCCCATTAAAACACACACACACACAAATGCATTCATTATTTGCTGGTAGACCAGAATTCTAGCTTGTCACATAAAGCTGAAAAGAGACATTTTAGTTGACTCATTTTGAGGCATTTGAAAATTAAACTGTCTTCTCAATGCACCTTAGGGATTTTGGTTTTTAGTTAGGACAGTTATATTAAGACTTTAAGATCTTGCTGCACTCCTATTTTTTTCCAAATTTCCTAACTTCTAATTGCAAACAGGCTCTTTCGTCACCTCTTTTCTCTAGTGCTGCTTATTCTTTGCTCTGCTCCCTGTTCTGCTGTATCCAAACATTTATATTCTGGCTACCATTGGCTTGTAGACTTGTTTTTTTTTTTTTCTCTTAAAGAACTTTCCTTTTGAGGAAGGGCCAACAGGCCATGGAAAGAAAAGGGTGACTGCTGTTACTTTCTCTTCAGAATGAAACTCCAGGATTCCCTGGCTGTTATTTGCTGGAATTGAATCCCCACCTATTTATGTCTTAATTTAGGGGTTGGCAAATTACAGCAGGTGGGCCGAAGTGGCTAAGAATGGTTTCTACATTTTTAAAGGGTTGGGAAAAAACACACATGACATACAAAGCTAAAAATATTTAATATCTGTCCCTTTATAAAAAAAAGTTTGCCCACCCTGTCTTAAGCTAATGCAGGACTGAAAAAAGAGGTTCCAGTCAGATTTATAGGGGACTTTTCATTCTACCAGTTGGTGGTATAAGATCAGTAAAATGTTAGAAACAACTTTTAGTTGTCAGTTTTCTTTTGTATAAAGTCATTTTTCCATACATCTTCTGGCAATGCCAGAGTTGTTAAATAGAATGCAAGAAAAAGTTACAGGTATCCATTCAGGATCTAAATCATTGCTGCTCGAGAGAATTTTCTATGATGATGGAAATGTTCTGTATCTGTGCTGCCCAATACTGTAGCCACTAGCCACGTTGGCTATTGAGCACTTGAAATATGGACAGTGTGGCTATGGGACTGAATTTTAAATTCCATTTAATTTTAATTAATTTATATTTAAGAGAACCATATGTGGCTCATAGTTATAATATTGGACATCACAGATGTAAGTTGTTTAAGATTCAGAAATTTTTTTTGGTAATTCTCTAGGATAGTCTCATTAAATGTTGGTTGATATCTTTTTCTTAAAACTGAAATGAAATAGCATATTTGAGATTATACAGTGATAGTGGTTCATATTTATTTCTCTAACCATTCTTCTGTGCAGACAACATCTGATGTTCATACTTGGTGTGAGCAGTTTGCAACTTTTTGTTCAGAGTAACTGGATGGGGCCTCCTGTGGATTTGCACCCTCAGGATTTTTTGCCATCTGTTTTGTTCCAGCAATTCAGTGAGGTATGCCTCTTGAAAATGTACATAGTTACTACTGTGTTATTTATTCTTTACGAACAGGTCTTTATTTTTATTTTTATTTTATTTATTTTATTTTTTTGTCCTTTTTGAGACCGGCCGCACCGCGCTCAGGCAGTGAGTGCTGTGAGCGCTCCCAGCGCCACACTCTCCCAAGTGCGCCACTGGCTCGGCCCCGAACAGGTCTTTATAAGACTGGAGTTAGTAGTAGGTAAGAAGGAAACATGACCTTATGGTTTGCACAAAACTACTAAGAATGCTTGTTCACTGATCAGATTTTTAAGTATTTCCAGAAGTTCCACTGTCAGTCTTAAACTCCTCTTCACACACTCTCCATTTAATAGAACTCTATTAACTGCTCTTTTTATTAAAGCATAGACAGCTGCACCAGTCACCCAGTCGCTTATATTACTACAATTATATAAAAATCTTTTCTGGCAAAGCAGCAATTCTAGAAATCTGTTAAATTTTGTTGCAGGTAAGTTTTGCTGCTGTGCTTATGAACAGTTCCCAAGGGTGGTTTCCTTTATATTGCAAATGCATACTTTCTTAAAGTGCCTGGCACAGATGTGCTGCATGGTGATAGCAATTATTATTATCCATATATGAAGGTAATATTGACTTGCATCAGTAGGTCACCAGTGAAGTTTGCAGTTTGAGTTCCTCAGGAATTTTTGAGCACATACGCATAGGGCTTGGTGAGTATGAGATAAGCTATGAAAGAAGTGTGATAACTTTGACTATCCAGCCACTTCAGTGATCTTGAACATAACTTCAGTGAGCCAGCCTGGAAAATTGGCCCGTTAGCATCCAAGGCAGCAAAAGGGACCTGTTTTTTTTTTTTTGTCTTTTGTCTTTTTCCGTGTCCGGCAACAGATCGCAACCCTCAGTGTTGCGCCCGTACCGGGCCGGGGACCGGCAACGGGATTGCAACCCTCGGTGTTGCCCCCGCGCCTCGCTCAGCCAGTGAGCGGGAACCGGTCCGTATGTGGGATCCGAACCCTCGGGCGGGAGCGCCGCCGCGCTTCCCAAGCGGCGCACTATCCAGTGCGCCACCGGGCCGGCCCAGGGACCTGTTTACTGTTACTTGGTTTCTCAGAATTATGAGTAGCAAAATAAATACGAAATAGACTTATTAGACAGAGGTGTTAATAATTTGATGGTGGGGTAGAAGGAGAAGTACAAAAGCAGGCATAATCTGAATACACAATAATTAGCTCTGTACACATCAGCTTAGTGAGTCACTGTATATATTGGAATAGAATGATAGAAATTCATAATGCTGACCCTAAGTCATTATTGAAAGGTTAAAAGCTCTTATGTATCTTATGTGTAAGAAAGGAATCTATAATTTGCACTTTACAAAGGTTTTCATCCAAAATGGGGGAAAAAAAAATATCCCAAGAGTATAGCACTTAAAGAGGTAAGCTTCAGTTATTTAGAAATTTACTTACATGAAAGATCTCATTTCTCTCTTATAGTGCATGAAACAGTTACTGGTTTCTATGTCCTTATAGTGTAGGTTTGAAATCCACCAAACAGTCATAGTCATAAATATTTACTGAGCACTGATAAGAAGTTTGAATGGTGCTTAATTCATGTGTGTTATATCAATTTGGTCCTTATGGATTTGAGGTATTCTATGGATGAGAAGACTGAACTCAGAGTGGTGAAAGAAACTTTTCAGAGGTCTTAGAGCTGGGGATTAGAATCCACATTTTTTGGTTCCAAGTCCAGTACTTTTTCTGCTGTAAAGTGTAGAAGCACCTGTAAATTCAGGTAACAATTCAAAGCACTACAGAAATGGGTTTCATGAGAAGTTCAGATCGTAAGAGATATTGACATTAATGAAGAGATTTGTGGAAACTGGATTTTGTCAAAGAAGACCTTCTAGTTGAGGATTGGATCTTGAGTTAGAACCTGAAGGGTGAGTAGGAAACGGGCAAGTAGGGAAGAGGAGGAAATACATTCTAGGTAGTTATATGAGCAAAAATTTAGAGGGGAGAAGAGCATGGTATTTGTGGGAAAAGGATGCACTGAGCTTGCTGGAGTAACAGTAAATGATCAGACTTGATGGGGCTTGGGCCAGGTTATAGGTAACTTTGACCAAGACCTTGATTTTAATTTTTTTTTGCAACTACTTCAAACATTCAAAAGAGCATATGAGATGTGTACAGTTTAAATAATAAATCTTCTTTGTGCTCACCACCTAGCTTGAGAGATAGAATGTTACCAGCATCTTAGAACAGAACTTCTTACTGCTGTTCCCTAAATGTTGGTCCCCACTACAGCAGTTGTGTGGGACCTAGGCTGGTGAGAGCCTTAGGACTAGTCTCTTTTTTTTGTTCTTTTTTGATGGCTGGCAGGTACAGGGATTAAACCCTGGACATTGGTGTTATCACCATTATACTCTAAACAACTGAGCTAACTGGCCAGCCCCCACAATAATTTCTTTTGGTTTAGTAGCCTAATCCATTTGCCTGGTGTATATTACAAATAATACCATCTTCTGTGAGTGCTCTGACTTCATAAAGGTCAGGAAACACTGCCTTAGAAGGTCCCCTATGTCTGCTTCCAGAGAGCAACCCTGGCTCCCTCTCTTATGAACTATTTTCATAAATTTTGAGTTAAACTTTACATTGTTTTCTTCATAGTTTTAGCACCTCTATATGTATCACCAGAAAACATATTGTTTAGTGTTGTCAGTTTTTGAACTTTATATTAATGAAGCAGGTTGTATATATTCTTTTGTGAGTTCCTGTGTTCAATGGTATATTTTTGAAATTATACCATTATTCATTTTTACTGTTATATAGTATTCCAGTTGTATAAATATGCCACAATTTATGTCTGTTCTATCCTTGATTGCCATATAAGTTGTTTCCATTTTTCTATTATATACAATGCTATTAGGAACACATTTTCTGGAAATAATTTGCAAGACTTCCAAAACAAATACTTTCAAATACTTTAAAAGTGGTAGTATTTGTTTGGTGCAGTGTGGTAACTGGAGGAGGAGGCTGTTTTTACTGTCCCCAGGCTATATGTGTTCGCTCTGAGGGATGAGGGGATTAGTATTTCAAAATACTTATAAAACCCTTTTTAGCACTGAGTTAGAGTTTCTGCTATCTTAGTTTATTTGGGCTGCTGTAACAGAATACCATAAACTGGGTATCATATAAAGAACAGAAATTTATTTCTCACAGTTCTGGAGGCTGGAAGTTCACCATCAAAGTGCCAGCAGATTCAATGTCTGGTGAGAGCCCACTTGCTCATAGATGGCACCTTCTGCCTATGTCCTCACATGATGGAAGGGGCTAGCTAGCTCTCTGGGGTCTCCTTTACACAGACACTAATCCTAATCATGAGGGCTCCACCTCCTAATACCATCATCATGGGGGTTAGGATTTTAACGTGTAAATCGGGGGGGGGGGGGAATATAAACGTTCAGACCATAATATTTGCTGTAGTCTATATATCCATGAGTAGAGATGCTGTGCCCTAGGTTATATGCATGTTCAATTTTTCTTGGTAATGCCAAGTTGTTTTCAAAATTTTACAATTTATGTTCTTTACCAAAGAGTGTATATTCTTTTGTGACTTTTTTGCTAACATCTGAGGATGTTAACATTTATTTGGAAGATAGAGAGAGTTGTAGTTTTAAAACTGGGACGTAGCACATCAGTTTTTGCTGGTTGTCATTTTCCTGAGCTGATTCATCTTTCTAAGTTCCTGTAATGCACAAATATTTGTGAATATACCTTATGGTTATGGAATATAGTCACCAAAACAAAACTAATTTTCCCTGCTTCTAACTTATGACCTGGGCATTTGTAGAGCTGTTTTCTGACCACTGGTGCTAACTAGCCCCAGAAGAATATCACTGAAGGTCCATGTCTGAGCAGTAAGTCACCTCCTGCACATAAAGGTTGATCTCCTGGCAATCTGGTTTTATATTAAGTTTGTCTCAGGCTTCCAGATGTTGAATTATTGTCACTGTTATATATATTTTTCTGTCATATGCTGTCTTGACTGAGGAATTGTTCTTACAGGAGTTGTAACATTTGCTTTATTTTTATTGAAAATATAAACAATTCTCTTTAGAATGGACCATTTCCCAAAACCTCTGGAAGCGCATTTAGAACTCTGTTGGAATATCAGTATTATGTCACAGGGGTCAGAGGATTTAGAAAAGCATTTAACATTTTCATGACGATGCAAGGGTAACACTAGGAAGAGATATTTATTTATCTGTTTATTCATTCATTTATCCACTCATGTATTTGTTATTTGCTTTATTTGTTAATATCATCTTTGAGTTAATACCAGCTTTGAGTTGAAGAGTAGGAAGTTTGGTAACCAACCCCTGGCTTTGTGTATCAGAGGTAAGGACATCTAGGGAGTATATCAAGGACTATCTCTTTATATAATTTTTATTTGTTACCATATTAAATCACTTGTTATTTATATTTAGGGATTTTATTTAGGATGATCTGAAATTTGTGCTAGAACAAGTAAACACATTTCTCATCTCAAAGTAATTGAGATGAGGATTCTTTTTCTTAAAGGCATGCCTTCCTTATATCTTCTCGTGCTTCAGTTTGGCTTGGAATTGAGAAAATAAGGATTGTTTCATCCACCTGAATTTATGAGGTGATTCAATGAGGCTACAGGTCCAGTTTGGGCACCTTAGGCAGGTTCTTCTCTTGAGCTCTTAAGTCAGTATATTCACTTGTGTCAGTGTATTCAGTACTTCTACGTGGTGTTCTCACAAGATACCTCAGACTCCTCATGTCCAAGACTGAACTCATGGTGAAGTTGTCTAGGTCACCTCTGGATCCTCTGGATCCTCTTTTAGTGACTATCTTAGTTACCTACACCACCATAATGTAGTTGTGCCAGTCAGAAGGCCAGAAGTCATCCTGGTCTTGTCCTTGAGGCCTTTTTATTGCTTAGCACAGTTCTGGGCCTTGCTGAGGGGCAGGAAGAGAGAGATCTGTAGGGAAGGCAGCTTGGGGTGGTAGGAAGAATATTGGTTAAGAGTTGGGAAACCTGACTTCCCTGAACTTTGATGGACCTGTTTCCTTACTTCTAAAATTGAGGCAGTTATAATAACATCAAAATAGTTCCTTAATTATTGAAGTATTTTTGTTTTGTTTTTAATTCCTTCTTCCTTGGAGGAGGTAGCAGTAAGCTTTATTTGAGGTTTGGTGGTGGTCATTCATGTTACGTCTTTATTCCTCTATTATCCTTCTCAGCAATGTTGAAAGTAGAACAGAAGAAGAACCCACATCTGTTCCTTTTTTGCCTTTACTGAATACTTTAAACAGTACTCAAAATATTCCATAATCAAATATTCATATTCAAAATATTTACTATTGAGATAGAGAACCCACATCTGTTCCTTTTTTGCCTTTACTGAATACTTTAAACAGTACTCAAAATATTCAATAATCAAATATTCATATTCAAAATATTTACTATTGAGATAGGCACTGGTATTACTTGGATTATTTAGTTTAGTACTTATAAGAACCCTTTGAGGGGTAGGTTCGGTTACTTCATTTAATAATTGATGAAATGGAAGCCTTCGTTAAAAAATTTGCCCATGCCTTTATGCTAATAAGAAGCAGAGAAAGAACACTGTTCTGTGTCTGTGACATTAGAGGCCATGTTCCCAATGGTTAATTATTTCTACTGTCTATTTTGTGGCAGCTGTTAAAATTTTGCAGTCCACATTTTAGAAATACAGGTGTCTTGTCTATCATAGAAAATCTTCTGTTCAACAGAGGAGTGGGTTCGCAAAGGCATGATTTTTTTGTAGCCTTCTGCTCACTCTGGTCTATAGTTGTGTGCATGCTCAGCATTTGATGTGTGAGACCTTGTTGATTGGCTTGATAGGAATTACGAAGTGGCGACATGCTAACATAATAACATTTGTCAGCTTGTGAACCATAAATGAAATGTAGATGTTTAATATAAATCCTTTAACATAATTTTTTTATTTTAAAATTATATTTTATTTATTTTATTTTAACATTGTTTTTTATTGAGATGGTATTTTGTTGTAAGCAAATCTATGAAGTGATAATGCCTCTTCAGTGCTAGCATTTTCTCGAGTTCCCTGTTCCTCTTTTTTTTTTTTTTTAAATTTTTACATTTTTTGGTTGACTTTCTCTAAAGTTCAAGCAGATGGGTGGCCATCTGTCTGGGAAGGCTGGATTTGTAGATCTCTGAGGGCATTTGTAATGATATGATTCTGTCCAGTGCCAATTGCTGTTTAATAGATTAATGCCTTTTTTCCAAAGCTGAATTGATTGGAAAATCTGTAAGATATATAAAGATGAATATTTTGTTAAATTATATCATCTTAGCTTACAAACTTTGTTTCAGGTCAAAGGACTGGATGCAGTTGTTCTGAGCCTGCTCATTCTGGACGGTGAATCAATCTATAGCCTGACCTCAAAGCCCATACTGCTATTATTAGCTCGCATTATTCTTGTGAATGTACGACATAAACTGACAGCTATTCAGGTAAGGCAAGAAAAAGATCCATGAGATTTATACCCAGGTGTGACTTTTGTGCTTATTAGCATCAGACTGTAGGTGTGATGCTAATGATGTCTTGGTATATTTTGTTTTTTAAATCTTCTTCTAGGTATGTAATTTTAAAATCTGATGAATATAAGTAACTTTTCTCCTCTTGTGATTCATCTTGTATAAACTGAGATTTTACTGAGCCTCCTTAATAGGACTGTGTGTGTGAGAGCTGAATGGTTAACTCAGTTGGTTAGAGCATGGTGCTGATAACACCAAGGTCCAGGGTTTGATTCCCTGCACTGGCCAGCTGCCAAAAAAACAAACAAAACCCAACAATTGTGTTGTGTGTGTGTGTATAAATGTTTATTCTCAGAGTCTTAAATATAGATTTAAAAACATCCTTCACAGTCTTTTATGAATTTCATGTAAGGTTAATGAGCAGTGGCCAGAATGCAAGAATCTTACTTATTGTTTCCTGGCCCCCATCCTACCTTGTTTCATTATTTGGGTTGGATTTAGCAGAGCATTTGTTGTATGGTTTCTTCAAGTCACATATAACTTAGTGAGGAGAAACACCCTTACTCACAGAAAGCTAATATGCAGTAGGAGTTGACCAAAACCACAAGAGATATGAAGAAAGTCTTTGGAGGGTTAATGGAGATTGTCAGCTGTGCAATGTACAGTCTCTGTGCAACCGCTTAACTCTGCTGCATTGCCGTAGGCAATAAGTCAATGAATGGGCATGATTGTGTTCCAATAAAGCTTTATTTGTGGACATTGAAAATTAAATTACATATACTTTTCACATGTCACAGAATATTCTTGATTTTCTTTGATGATTTAAAGATGTAAAAACTTTTTAGTTCTTGGGCTGTACAGAAACAAGCAGTGGGCTGGATTTGGCCCCCTGGCTGTAACTTGCTGACCCCTGCTCTGTCTGATTGTTGAAACTTGGTTTGATGCACACCCCATACTGTCAGAAGCAGTAAATCTAAATTTTAGGTGAAATCTCCCAATTTTGAAGTGTTGGCTAAAAATTTTTAAGAAACAAAATATTTCTATAGGCAAAATATTGACTTGATGTGCACTGTGTAAGGGCTGACTTTCCTAAGCATTAGGTTTAGACATGACTGTGTTTTAAAGAAGAGGTAAGAAGGGAAGTGATGCCTCTATGAGCAACTCTCACTTGAGCCCGAGGATTTGGAATCAGCTGTACTAGAAGGGTTTTTGATAAATGGATTTCAACATGACTTGGCAGATATGAGGCCTGATCTTTGATCGTTTAGTGACAGTAGCTTGAATAAATTTTTTTCCCCAAGCTGATGTGAGTTAAATGGTCTTATAGACTATTTCTTTGCTCTAAAAAAAGTATCACCAAGGCGTGAGGTTATCAAACTTTATTTTCTTTCTAGTGAGACACGGTCATTAATAAGTGAGTGAGACAGTTTTAAGTTTTGTTGATCAAAACTTTCATCTCCAAATGTATATTAAACATCATCTGAAAAATAATACATATACTATCAACAGCTTAGGAGAATTAGTAAATATGTGAACTGCTGGCTGTGTATGTCATACTTCGTAGGGTTGGAGAGCAAGTTACCTTAATTTCTTGACAGATGCTGAATAGTTTTGACTTCTGCTTAAAACCCTATTTTTTCTTTCTTTCTTTTTTTGACCCTTAAGTATTTACTACCTTTTAATGTAATTTAACTTCTCAACGGCTGCATTTAATAACAAGCCAGCACAATTTCTGCAAAGTCAACAGTTGGCTCTCAAGAGCCAGTTTAAACCAGCTCCTGCACCCCACTGTCCCATCTCTCAAAAAAGTCTCTCCAAACTTCAAGAATTTCAGTCTGTAAATAAACTGGTACATCTATACAGAAGAACAGCAGCACCTGGTAATGAACTGATACACTCAACAGCTCAAATGAATCTCAATGAAACCTTTTTTCTTATAGTACATCACTATGCAAATATCATTCTGTGCTGAAACCTTGCCTTTCAATCGAAACATTATTTGTTCTACTACAGTTTTTTTCCTTTGGGTCTTTACTATATCATTTTCTTGATGATCTTAAAAATAGCTGCTTTGATGAAGATAAAATCGTAAAGAAGCATCACATACTTATCCAAATTAATTTTAACCTTTGAAATTAATTTTTGAGTAGCCTGACTCCTAAGAAATTATCAAGTTGTTTATTATGGTATAATTTTTGTGGAACTGTGAAAGAAGATGATTTTCTCCCACCCCCTAATCTGTGAAGTATATAGAGTAGAATTAGTAACATGTAATGTTGAATAAAAAGAGTCTTGGCTTTCAAAGCAGATCACAGTTTGACAGGCTTAGCCACTTAACAGCTATGTGACCTTATGAGGGTCCTTCAGAAAGTTCATGGGAAAATAATTCTATTTTCAATTCTGAAAGATAATACAAATCTTTCCATGATCTTTTTGAAGACCCCTCATATGCTAGTTAATTTCTCTATCAGTTTTCTATTCATAAAATGAAATAAGTTGGCAAACATTTACTGAGTGCCTTTTGACTGTACTACTGCTCTCTGCCATTTAGGAGTTTCTTAACTAGTGTGACTTCTCGAATGGGCAATTCTGAAATAAGTGCTGTAATCAGGAGATAGGATCTAGAAACTGTCTAAAGCAAGGCTTCAAGTTTCCTTTCTTAGTTAATGCCTTGATTTTTCTATTAAGTAATTGTTGGCAAATAGGAAAGGGACGTTTCCAGTAGAAAAATAGGCTATGCTTTCCATATTTATTTACACTCCCCTCTCCCATATAAAGATTTTGGGTTAAGAGTTAATTTATAGTTCTGATTTTTAAGAGTTCACCATCTTGTGTCATGTTTTCTTAAAAGAGCAATCTTTTTGACTAGATGTATCTAAATTCCCATGTCTAGAAAAGGAAAGAATAAGCTGCCAAACCTGACTTGTTGCTACAGCAGATAAGGGACAGATGACTGAAATGGAGACTGACTTCATTAGCCTCAGTAAAAATTCCTCAGGGAAAGAATGAAAATGAGGCGACAGCTCAGGAAATTAAATTAAATTAATTATGATCTTAAACTTCCTTTCTTTTAGATACTTCTATCTTTCCTTACATGGACTGAAGAAGCAGCGTTAATAATTAGACCGGATTTTGTTGTAAAGTCAAAATTCATTCGTGGTTGCCCCATTGTTGTAGCAGTTGTGGTGTGTAGCAGTTTAGAAGGGAACCTCTTAATCAAATTAAGAAATTAAGTTTTAGTAAAAAAATTCCTTTGGTAACTAAGTGTGATCTCCTATTAGTAAGTATTGCTATTAAAAAAAGGAAAATTAATTTTTTACCCCTTCATATAATTCAGAGTAACATAGTTATAATTAATTTAGATGATTCAGTACATGATCATACTTGATGCTATAACGAGCCTATCAAAAATGCCCGTTGTAACTTGTAAACGTCCATACACATACACATGTGCACATGCATAGAGGAAGGTCTAGGAGGATATAAACTTTTGTCATGGATTTTTCTGTGGGAGGAGGATGCCATAGGGTAGTGGAAGAGAAATTTTCATTTTTCACTGTATATGTTTCTATACTGACTTGTTGATTCTTGTTTTTTGTTTTTTGTTCTTTTTTTTAAGTGAGAATGTTTTGATTAAGTAAGAAAAAGCATCGTAGAATAAAGAAAAAGCTGTGTGCTTATTAGCCTGTATATTAACAAAGAGAATGTGTAAAATGCAGTCACTACCCTCAGAAATGTACGGTACAGGTAGAGTTATACAGTTGAAAAAAAAAGTGATATCTTATGTGCTACTAACTTCTAGGAAGAGTGTAGAGGTTCAGAGAAGCAAGAGGTCTATGGGGGCCATGCTAGTAGGAGAGGGCTTCATGAAAGAGGTTTTATTTGGGTATGGAAGGAATCTTCCCAGTTTTATCTTATGTGCTACTAACTTCTAGGAAGAGTGTAGAGGTTCAGAGAAGCAAGAGGTCTATGTGGGCCATGCTAGTAGGAGAGGGCTTCATGAAAGAGGTTTTATTTGGGTATGGAAGGAATCTTCCCAGTTTGGGGGAATATCTGAATCCAAGGTATTTCTTACTGTGTAGTTTGTGCAGAATTCATTGCTTTGAGGAGGATAGAGAAGAGTAAGACATGATTTCCCATCTTGTTGGATTGATGGTGCACAACACTGAAACCTTGGGGTGACAAACGGTGGAATGTGTTTGCAAAGGGAAGTACCAATAATGTGCTGGAAGTTCAGGCAAGGGAAAAATCACCTTCATTGTGGGGGTTCTTGCCAGAGGCCTCCTGGAGGAGTTGGTACATGGGTTATGGTGGCAATGGAGTGCCACAGCAAAGCAGGATGATTATAACAAACATTTTAAAGGAGATGGGAAGTTCGAAATGGCATCAGAAAACCCAAGTGGCTAAAATAAACACAGGCTTTGAGGGAATGGAAGTGAGGTGTTACTCTTATGGAAGACATAGAAATGGCTTTTGGTATTATTACTGAAAATGTAGCAGTGGATGGGTAAGCTTATTGAGGAATAAATTTAAATTCATGAATGTAGAAAAAAAATGCTAAAAATTAAACTCAGTTAACGTAAAACATTTTTTTCCAAAGTGTCTTTTTATTTCAGCTTGCATGGTGCTTTTTTTGTAGAGCTTGCCATGGTGGACTTTGAGATGTGTGAATATTCACCAGCAACTGCTTGAGGAACGCTCACCTGAGCTTTTTGCTCTCGCTGAAAACTGTATTGATCAAGGTATGTAGCAGATTTTTGTTTGATATGGGCACATAGCTCCGTTTTAATTTCTTGGCTGAGACATTCCTTTTTAGTTTATTCTTTGACAGGTAGTAATGACTTTTTGTTTGAAGTTGTTGTTTTTTTTTTTTTTTTCCATGCATGTAGAATATCACAAATTATTAGGGAGTCAGATTATAGAGTTCCTTTTGGTCTTTTTGAAAGACAAAAAGGCAACCACTTTCATTTATATTACCTACTTAGAGTGATTTGCTCTATGTAGGTCATCATGATTTTATCACAAATTGCTTAAAGGTGTTTTAATATTTTCTCTGTTTTTTAATCTAGGCCTCATTGTAAACAAGCGTAAACTCATTTTTTTAAAAAAAAGTCCTTAGCTAACTTTGGCTGGAGTAAATTATGCTAAATTATATGCAGAATAGGAAGTTATTTATCCTATATCATATGGAGTACATGAAGAAAGGCTTTATTTTTTTAACATTTGATAGAAAATACATTTTACTGAGGATGACAGGGTAGGGAGGCAATTTTACATTTTGTTTTATTATTTTTTTTTTGTAATATATAATGCACATATAGAGAAGTATCTAAAACATAAATGCAAAATTTACCAAATAATAATACACTAAACACTCTGGTAAATGCCCCCTGTGGCCTTTGTTGCAGGTGCCCCTCATGTTTCCTAGGAAAGCACTTTGAAAACGAGGAGAATATTAAGTACATTGACTCTTGGTTTCTAGTGTCCTTGGGCTTTTGGAACGATTTTTCTTAGCAAAAGTTGCTAAACAGAACAAAAATAAAAGCAAATTTTCTTGTAGTAAAGGAATACTTGAACACAAATGATCTTGGACTTGATAAACAGTTTCTGAGCTACAGAGGTGGGATTTGACTTTACTGTGTCTGACTCCAAAGCCCATATTCCTTTAACATCCCAAGAGTATGGAACGAATGTGTGTGTGTGTGCGTGAGTGTGTGTGTGTGTGTGTGTGCGCGCGCGCGTGTGTGTAAGGGGCAGAGGGAGTGATGAGTAGCATCACTCTGTGTGGAGGAGCAGCGATCTGTACTTGGTGGAGGTAGTACGTTCCTGAAGGCATAAAATAACTTTCATGTGTGTGCATGTGTAATTTCAAGAAGCTCCTGTACCTTTCTGTGTTTCTTTCAAGGGTTTATCTATATAGCAACAAGTTAAGCTAGAATACAGTGGAGAAGACTATAGCTGGTACAGTAATAAATATTACAAATCTAGGTGACTGGTTGAAAATAATTTTTCAAGTTTTATTTTATTCAAGGACAAAAAAATGAACATCTATACATAATTCATAAAGAGAAAGTAGGGAAAATATTATTCAATCAGTATAGTAATTGATTCCTTTATGTTGTTTGTACCGTAGAGTTTATATTCTTTCAAAATTTTAAGTAATGTAAGTTATGGAATAAGTAAAGGCATGTTAGAACACTTGAGCTTAAATATTGTATATAATACAATATAATATATATAAAGTTCATAACAGTATATCAATATTGATTTATAATTTTAAGAAATGTACCAGACCAATGTAACATGTCAATAATAGGAGAAACTGTATATGTGCATTGAGGGGGAGGGCATGGGGCCTGTCTATACTTTCTACTCAATTTCTCTGTAAAACTAAAACTGCTGTAAAAAGAAAGAAAAAAATATATTTATCCTGCCCTGGGATTTATACCTGACTTGGGATAGAAGAGTAATTGTTTTGTTAGATGTAAGTTTACTTTTCTATACAATAATTTCTTAAGTAACAAAACTGAAAAGCAATTTATATTTTTCTTGCAAAAAGTCTTTGGCTTAATGCTTTTAGATTACAAAAGATTTTTATGAACAAATATAGTCTACTGAACCATGTATATTTTCACTAAGGCTGTAAACAACTCTAGGTTGTGAGCTCCTTGAGGGTTGAGTTATTTTACTTGTTTCTACTTAGCATAGTGCCTAGAAAATAGTTAATATTTAATTCATATTTTTTGAATAATAATGGCTAACATTTATTGCGTCCTTACTATGTGCAACTTCTAGAAGTTGTAGAATTTCCTCTAATGGAGCGGTATTGTTATCTGGGAATATTTGTCCTTCATCTTGGTAGCTATTTTTGTGAGTTAACTTCTAAACAAGAATTTAAAAATTTTTAAAATTGTTATTTATTTATTATTTATTGTTTATTTTGGCAGCTGGCCGGTACAGGAATTGAAACTTGGACCTTGGTGTTATCAGCACCACGCTCTAACCAACTGAGCGAACCGGCCAACTGAACAAGGGTTTTTAAAAAGTAAAATGTTATAGGAGTTATGAGAAAATTGATCCTATACAGGTACTATATGGGACTTTGAGTCTTCTCATACCAGTGTTGCTTAGGTGTGAAATTCTTGTCAAAATAAAATATGAAGTGGGACTGGAAAAAATTTGGACCTGATGCCCCATTTAGCAGACATGTTGTCTTCTTTCTATTTATGGTAAAATGAAAACATGTGGAATAAGTCTTCCCCCATTCATGCCATCATATATTTTTGAAATTAAGTGAGATACATGCCATAAACAAACAGTGCAAGGGAGAAAGAACAGTGGGGATAAGCTTCTAGTTCATGAAATTGGATAAAGTTTTGAAAGCCAGGGAAGAGATGAATGTCATTGATAATAATGAGAAGCAAAGTTGATTTTACCAGAGAACAATGAAAGCATTTGGAAGAAGATAGTGTCAGGATTCAGTCCACTGTTTAATTTCATAAAAAGGTAGTTGTGTTACACTGCACAGGATATAATACAATTACCTATGCTTCGTTATACTTTTATGGAAAATTGGTAAATGAACAAAAACAAGGTGTCATGGGGAGGTGTTTTGGTTATTTTGTTTTTTAAAATTTTTATTGAATCAAAATTGATTATGCATATTTTGGGGTTCAACATTGAGATATGTTGATCAAATCAATATTACTAGCATATATATTGTTACAAATTGTAATTATTCTTTATGCCCCTTGTCCAATCTCTCCACATGCCCTTCGCCCTCCCCGCTCGCCCTTCTAATTATCCTAGATTTCTTCTTTCCTTCTGTAAGAATAATGGTTACTCTGTTGATTTGTTGCCTAGGTGATCTGTCCAATGCTGAGAGGTGTGATCAGGTCCCCCAGTATTATCATAGAGCAGATGCTTCTTCTGTCACTCTGAAATGGGCTTTGTGGAGAGAGACATCCTCTTCTTTTCTTTATCTCTGCTGGTGACTCTCCTTGTGTCGGGCAGACCATCTGCATAGTGGTTGTGGCATCTACCAGTTTTCATAGCAGCCATGGTTATTGTGGTGGCTGTGGTGGGCCACCCACATGGAATTGATGTTTTTGGCTTGCTCCTTGGTGCTGGCAGTATGCCTGGTTGTGGGGAGTGTCTGGTCCTGGCTCCATGCCTCGGGTCCCTGAGTGGGCCCTGAGGTACTGGCATAGTGTGCCTGGATGTGGGAGGGGTATCCGGTCCCCTTCTCCATGCCTTGGGACCCAGGGCAGGCCCAAGGCGCTAGCATGGTGTGCCTGGTTCTGGGAGGGGAGTCCGTTCCCCTTCTCCATGCCTCTGGTCCCCAGGTGGGCCCCCAGCCGGGCCCCGAGGCATTGGCATGGTGTGCCTGGTTGTGGGGTGGGGGGTCCGGTCCCCAGATCCATGCCTTGGGTCACCTGGTGGGCCCCAAGGCACTGGCCCAGTGTGCCTGGTTGTAGGAGGGGGGTCTGGTCCCCTTCTCCATGCCTCAGGTCCCTGGGTGGGCCTCAAGGCACTAGCGTGGTGTGCTTGGTTGTGGGGGGGCGGGTCTGGTCCCCTTCTCCATGCCTCAGGGCCCCAGGCAGGCCTCGAGGCACTGGTGCAGTATGCCTGATTGTGGGTGGGGGTCCTGTCCACTCAGGTCACTGGGTGGGCTCCGAGGCGCTGGCGTGGTGTGCCTTGTTGTGGGAGGGGGTCCTGTCCACTTTTCCATGCCTCTGGTCCCTGGGTGGGCCTCAAGGCACTAGCATGGTGTGCTTGGTTGTGGGGGGGGGGGTCCGGTCCTCTTCTCCATGCCTCAGGTCACTGGACGGACCCTGAGGCACTGACATGGTGTGCCTGGTTTGGGAGGGGCATCCAGTCCACTTCTCCATGTCTCGGGTTCATGGGTGGGCCCTGAGGCACTGGCATGGTGTGCCTGGTTGTGGGAGGGGGGGTCTGGTCCACTTCTCCATGTCTTGGGTCCCTGGGCAGGCCTCAAGAGCTTGTGCAGTGTGCCTGGTTGTGGGAGGGGGGTCTTGTCCCTGGCTGCATGCCCCAGGCCCCTGGGTGGACCCCGAGGTACTGGCAGTATGCCTGGATTTGGGAGTGTGGTCTGGACCCTGGCTCCATGCCTCATGTCCCCTGGCGGGCTCCAAGGTGCTGGTGGTGTGCCTTGGCCAGAACTAATTTTTTGTCTTTTGCTTACTTATAAAATGGGGAAACTTCCTGTGGGAACCAGTACTTGAGCTGTGTGATTGAGCTAAATTGTTGCTTTGCTGCTGTTTCCCTAGAGAAGGCTTTTTGTGTAGCTCAGGGTTTAATGGTTGACCTTATAGATACTTCTGGCTCTCCATAGACACGGTGCACCTGGGTTGTGTAGAAACTCTGATCTGGGCCTGTCTTTTTTCATCAATCAGCACTCCATGCAATTCTGCATTCCTGACCAGTCTCCTCTGAGTGCTCCTGAGCTGATTGGGGGGCAGATTGGCTGTCCTTGCTGTATCCCAGTGTTCTCCCAGTGGGTCTGTCTCCCCCACCACCCATGCTCCAAACACTTCCCATGGGACAGGCCCTGTGTCGGTCCCCTGTGATGACTTACCGGCCTCTGAATGGCTCCCCTTTTACAGCTGTGTTCTGGCTCCTCGCTCCTGCATGGGTCCACGGGAACCCTATTAGTGGTCTTGCTGTCGTGGGGGCCACCAAAGCTCTCTTCTCCCTGCTGCCTCCAAGTAACTCCATCTGAAGTTCACAGCTGCGACTTCTGCCGTCTCCTGCTCCATGCACTCAGCAGCTGGAGCCTTAAAGTGGCTTCAGCCTAAAACGTTCAGAGCAGTTTTTTTCTTTTTCTCATCATGGTTTCTCCTCCCTTCATGAACTCTGTAGGTCTCTCCTCTTCCCCTGAACTCCAGTGGCCTCAGCTTGGCTGATGTTACATTTTTTTTTTTTTGTCTTTTTCCGTGTCCGGCAACGGATCGCAACCCTCAGTGTTGCCCCCGTACTGGACCGGGGACCGGCAACGGGATTGAAACCCTCGGCGTCGCTCCCGCGCCTCGCTCAGCCAGTGCGCGGGAAACGGTCTGTATGTGGGATCCGAACCCTCGGGCGGGAGCGCCGCCGTGCTTCCCAAGCAGCGCACTATCCAGTGCGCCACCGGGCCGGCCCCTGATGTTACATTTTTATAGTTGTAAATTGGTTGATTTGTGGGAGTGACGCTGCGGACCATCTATTCTGCCATTTAGACCGGAACTCTTGGGAGTTTTTTTTTTTAATGTAAATCAAACTTCATGCAGTTGATATAGAGAAACTCACGATTCTTCCCTTTATTCCATATTGTATAAATTCACATTTATGGCTACATCTTTACCACATCTCAGTGTCTAATCTTCATAATGATGACCCTTAATTATTAAGAAATGAAAAAAAATGCATTCTTTATGTATCTTTTTAAAAGATAGGAACCATGTGGTATGTATTAGAAAGAATTCTACTCTGAGTTAAAATTCAGTACTCAAACAGAAAGGGTTAATTAACTAAGATATCTGAAAAATATGACTCTCAGTGACTCATGTCCCAAGTGGTTTCAGTTCTTTTCTGCAGTGTATTTCAGCATATTATTTGCTTTGCCTTACGACTAAGAATTTTTCATCTTGCTGTTCTAGGCTAATCAATGACATTTTTCATTTTATGTCGTCATAAATTGGTCCATTTTGGCTATGTCTAAATAGGTCTGCAGATAGTATTAAACCGTAACATTTCATGACCAATTTTCTTTTTAAAATGTTTTGTTCTGGGATTTGACCCAAATATTGACCAAACAGCCATAACTGAAATACTGCTCAATATCCAGAGAAGGATATTATATTTGAAATGTTGCCCTTGAAGGATCACAAAAAGCTGGCAGATTTTTTTCAGTCTGTGAAACATAAGCAAAGGATTTTAGGAACAACTGTGATCTTTTTGGCTTTGTTCAGGAATGTTACATCGGTACAATATGGTAGAATAGAGCCTACCAGAATGTCTGCATGACTGCTGGGCTGCTCCCATCTATGAAAGGAGTAGGTTAGAATCTTGAAAAATGTGCTCTTCAGCACCATCTAAGGCTTTTTTTTTGGATGTCACACTACATGAAACCATGATTCTTTAAAGACTGCATAAAGGTTCACAACCATTTACTGTGGCATCTGCTACTAAAAATGTGTTCTATAGAGTGCATGAGATGTATTACTGCAGTTTAGCTATTTGAAGATGAGCTCTGAAGTTACTAGGAGAAAACAGGTTAAAATGCGTTATCAGCAATTTTTTTAAATTAAATAATATAGAAATGTATTATGATGAACTCTTGAAAACAGAAATGTTGTCAGCGAATTTTGCTGTGACATCTACAAGCAGCTCTGTAACTCGGGTTAGATTTGTTTCCACATCGAAGAGTTGTTCAAGAAATTAGTCTCTTGGTGACTGATGTATACTCTGATATTTTTTCATAAATTTATTACTTTGGAAGGAATGTTATTAAATGTATCAAATATGATTATCTGTAATTATTATGATCCATAGGGATCTCATTTTAACACAGCATTATTTTAATCTCAAGAGAAGAGATTTTGGTTTTAGCATACATTTTAAATGTCCTGGTTGACATTTTGATCCAGAAGGTCATGAATATTCATTTCCATGGAGAGTCTACTGATTTTTTAAAATAATAAGTAGTCATATAGCTATTCGTCTATTGGGTCAACATGCTCCTTTTTTTATTTAAACCTTGAGTCATCCAAAGCTCCAAACTTTGTGTTCACAGTTGAATCATTGTTTTCCATCATTCTACATATCTAGCCAGTTCTTAAATCTTATCAGTTCTTTCCTAAGGGTCCCATGTCTAAGGTTTCCTTTCCTACAACTCTTATCATAGTCTGAAATCTTTAATTTGGAAGGCCCTTTAGATCATCTTGTCTAGCTAACTCATTTTACAAAAAATTGAGACTCAGAGAAGTTGCCCAAGAACCAGAACTATTATTATCTGGAGTTTCTGACTCCAAGTCCTGCTCACTCTCCTTTTCTTTCCATTTCTCCATGCTGGTTAGTAGGACAGAATTCTAGTAACTAACAGTAATACAGCTAACATTTTTATAGTGCGTACTCCATCCATATCAAGCACTGTTCTAAGTCTTTAAATGTAGTTACATTATTCCTCATAATTCTATGAGGTAGAACTAAATATGGTATAGTAGTGGAAATAGTGTCCTTTTTTGTAAAGGGGCTTTTTTGAGATCTAATTAACCTAAAATAAGACTCTGTAGTAAGCAATTGATGACATTTTACATATGTATATACTCGTGAAACCATGATAATCAAGACAATTAACAGGACATAGCATTTTAAAATCTGGATTTTAGTTCTTACCCTGCTACTGATTCCCTGTGTGATCTTTTTTTTTAAATCAAAATGAAATCAGTTTTAGTTGACTTTATTACAAGATTAGCATATATCTCAAAAAAGATGGAAGTAATGCATACATGTATGAGAAAAAGTCTCTGTAAACCCCAACAAGTACAGGTCTCCCATGGAGGCGTCGACTCCAGCATTTGGCGCCAGCATTTGGCTCTTACCTTTTCACCTGCACTTATTACCCTGCAAGAGAGGCCCGGGGCTGGGTTGCCTTGTGTTGAGTTTTGTATTTTAAATGTTAACAGATATTGCTGCTGCCAACCACTCATTGTGGAATACTTCATATTATTGACTTGCAAGATGTGAGAATTCAGTTTTTCTTTCATTATTGTGTAAAGTATTCACTTTTAAAAATTCTTATTGGTCTGAGTAGTTTAAGGCGCATTTTTGTTACTTCACCATTGTTCAAATGCCTTCCCTTTTCATGCCTTATGTCATCTTGAGCAACTCATTTGACTTCCAAACTAAGGTTTCCTTACTTGTTAATCTTTGAATCCTTTCCAGGTATAAAGTATTGTGATGTTTTATAGTCTGTCTTCTCACCCATCATAATACTGGACTCTATTGGAAGCATGTATCTAAGAAAGTTATCTCCTCTTTTCTTCAGCACTTTCAGAGATTACTTTGAGGAGGAGCTCATTCCATTAATAGGATTTGTAATTGCTACAGAGTGCTTCTTTTTGTTAATTTAAAAAATCTTTTATTCTGTTGCTTACAACCATTGTTTCTGATAATCTAGAGGAGCTGTGTTGTCCAATATAGTAGCCACTACCCACATAGGGCTATTTAAATAAAGTAAAATAAATGGAATTAAAAATTCACTTCTTTGGTTTTACTAGCCACATTTCAGGTTCTCAGAAGCCACATGTGGCTAATGGGTACCATTTTGGACAGTGAATTATAGAATATTCATCATCATCATGGAAATTTGTGTTGGACAGCATTGCTATTGAGCAGTAGAGAATGACAGGAAAGGCCTGTCCTTCCTTCCGTGTGGCCAGCCCTCTGTTACTTGGGGTTACTGTCCTCATTACTTCATGTACTTCATGTCTGGAGGCTTGCATCTGACATGTAGGCTCTTTTGGCCTTTGTTCCTTCTCTCTACGTCAGTACTATATTGGTTTTTCTATTTACCAATTTCATGGTGTCTTTTTTTTTTTTTTTTTTTTTTTGATAAGGAAAATCTTTACTTATTCCCAGTTTTACATTTGGTCTTCTATCTCTTACCCAATTTGATATTTAATTAAAAAAAATTTTTTTTTGAATGCTTGCTGTGTTCCAGACACTGTGCTAGGGGCTGTGGATATCAGTGAATACACTGAGATAGGAGCTAAAATACAGGTAGGAAAAAGGGCATAAAGGGAAAGGAAAGAGGGAGTGAATGTGATTAGTCTGAATTTGAGAGGTCAGAGAAAGCTTCATAAAGTTGCTGATGCTTGAACTCAATCTTAAGAATGAGTAGGAATTTATTAGGTAGAGATGTTGGAAAGGTCACAAAGAGACACATAGAGACTTGAAACATCTGTGTGTGTTTGGGAAGTCTGTTCGTTTGGAATGGCTGGAACAGAGAGCGAGGGTGTGTGTGTCAGGTTACGAGGCTGAGATAGTCAGGAGTCAAATCTAGATCAGTAGGATGTTGGATTTCCATCTTGTTGGTGATAACTATCAAAGGGTTTTCAAGTACAGTATTTACTTACTCCAAGGATATTTTTTGAGCACCAGCTGTGACAGGTCCTAGTCATATAGCATGCCTAGGTGCAAGATACACACATGGACCCCCTTTTGGTGAACGAGTCCAGTCTCGAGGTGAGGATGTAGCCAAATTTCACCCATCTTTCAAGGCCCCACCCTTCTGACAAGATGTTCAACTACCCTAGCCTTATGATTTCCCCCTTCGATACTTATAGTCAATAGCACACAATTTAGAACCAAATGAATGGTGTATTGAATAATGATTGTGTGTCTTCTCTTCCTAGCTGCCTAGCTCTTTCTCCCCCCACTCCATTTTTAGGGGAGAGCAGGGCTCGTACCTGGTTGTGAGATCTAGCTGAATTCTAAGAATATACAAGTGTAATAACTCAGTAGATAGTGATTAAAGGTTATAGGATGGAAGAGAGGGAAATAGTTGGGAAGAGGAAACAACTGGGAGAAGAAGGATGGAAAAATTAAAGGGGCAGCAGTAGTAAATGAAGTTTGAGAAGTATAGAGGTCAGGGGGAAAAGGATTTTTTTAGGGGAAATGAGTTGGAGTTGGCTAGCACTTTCTTATTTAGACATGATAGGCTGTGTGCTTTCCTGATTTGCATGGCTTTTGGAGGATACCCTCCATCCAATTATTGAGGATTTTATAAAGCCTTTGTTTGGTTGATGTTTTACTTATGCAACCCACGCTGCATCTGGCCCTAAAAGTTCAATCTTTCTATTGATCTTAAGCACTTACCTGCTGATTTTATAATTCAGTCATTCCATTTACCTTTTTGTCCCCTAGAATTCTTTTGCAAAGAAGAACTCGTTCTCATCAGGGCTTTTTGATAATCCTAAAATATAATTTATGCAGGAAAGGCAATATATGTTCTTAGTTATTTTTCTTTAATTGCTAATAGTTTGGGACCTTTTTTAAAATTTGAAATACTTGCAAATTTCTAGAAAAGTTGCAAGAATAGCACAGAAGTTTTTTCTCCTGAGCCATTTAAGAATAATTGGTGACGTGATGCTCCATCACCCATACGTACTTTACTGTGTTTTTCCTACAAAGACATTTTCCTATACCACTGTAAGATAACTATCAAAATTAGGAAATTAACATTATTACATTACTATTGATTACAACCATTCAGGATTTGCCAGTTATCCCAAAAATGTCCTGACAGCAAAATGATCCCGTCCAGAATTGTGTTGCATTTAGTTGTCAGATTCCTTTAGTCCCTTCAGTCTAGAAATATCATAGAAGTTTTACTGTGTTGTTCTCAGTACAGCCTATCAGATGACACACAATTTCAATTTGTCCCATTATCAGTGATGTTAACTTTGGTCAATTGCTTAACATGGTATCTGCCAGTCTTCTTCACTATAAAGTTATTTATTTTCTCTTTATAATCAGTGTTTTCTGGTGAGAAACTTAGAGACCACAAAAGTATCCTATTCCTCACCAAACTTAATTTATTCATTCATATATTGATATTAGTATAGACTTATGGATTTCTGATTTATTTAATGGATTATAATGTGATACTATCACTATTTTCATGTTCAAATTATCCCAGATTTGGCCATTGGGAGCTTATTCATACTGGCTTTTGTGTTCTTTTGACATGTTGAACATGTCTTCATTTTCTGACACAAGATGTTTTAGCCTCATTTTGTATTTCCTTGCTCCAGCCCTGGAATCGGTAATTACTCTAAATAAACTCTGGTGCCTTTTAAATCCCTTCAAGAGACAGAGCTAGAAAGTGTATGTATGTGTATACGTATAAACATGTATATATCTATATCTTTTTCTATATTTATCTGTATATTAAAAACCTTGAATTTAAATCATCTCCAATTCCAACCCAATATCACAGGATTTATTCTAGTTTTCTCCCTTCCATATTTATAACTCCCTTCTCTCACAATGAGAAGGCTCTAGCCTCAATCATGTAGGCCACTCTCTTGGCCCAGGCCTTGGAACACATAGCTTAGTGTGTAAGCCTGACCTGGCTCTGTTGAGTACGCTGATCAAGTTCCTGGCCCTGTCGAACACACCAGTTGAGAGCCCAGCCCCAGCAAACATACTGGTCTAGTCTCTGACTGATCCCCAGCTCCAGGAAACTTGGGTGAACGCTTGACTTTGCAAACATGCTGAGTGAGTCTCTGATCAAGCCACCAGTCCTGGCTTTGGCAAATGCATAGCTTGCATCTCCAACCTGGGCAAACACTCCAGCTGAGACCGTGTTTGAGACTTCATTCCTGGCAAACATGCTGGTTGAATCCCCAGCTAAGACCAGGCCTCCACAAACAGGCCTCTCAAGTCAAGGACCCTGACCAGGGAGCTCCAGTTAAAATTTAACCTTGCAACATGTTTATATCCTTGATCGATATTGGTGTCCTTCCTTTCTTAAGCTGAAAATCTTGTTACTAACAGTATAAACATAGTTACTTGCATTGTTATTTATACAGCTATAAAAAAATTTCAAAGTAATACCAACATTACTACTAACAATAAGACCATTGAATCAAGTTCAAGGCTTGTTTGCAACTCTATTTGCTCTTAGAATATATTACATTAAAGATGTATGTGCTATAAGTCAAAATATTTTAAGACATTTGAAATAAGTGTTACTTTTTTTCCCATTTGTTTTCAATTTTTAGGGATTGCTCTTTTTTCTTTTTTGTTTACTTTTATTTTTTGAGTATGTAAAAGAATTACATGATTCTAGAGTCAAAACAAGGTCTATTCAGAGAAGTCTCCCTTCTTTCTCCATGTCCCTTCTGCTCTGTTCTTTCTCTTCCCCTTTATTAAAGTTATTGGTTTTTATTAATTTTTGGTTTGTTCTTCTAGCATTCTTTGCTCTTTGGTATTCCCACTTCCTTTTTCTTTCACAAAGTGTAATATATTATGTATACCGTTTGGCACCTTGCTTTATTTACTGAATATATTCTTTTTTTTTTTTTTTTTTTTTTTTTTTC